>NW_026856463.1:0-153701 GCF_026571515.1 Ruditapes philippinarum
GAAAATTAACCCCCGCGAACTATTTTTGATTACCCTTGCTGTAAATTTTTTTCTCAATCTCTGTATCCGGGCTAATAAATATCAAAGTAAAATTATTTTGCAGTTGGCCAATTAGCTCCGAATTAACAGAAAATAGCTTCGTTTTTGCGAAGTTAACTTTAAATGCTGGGGGACGAACGGGGGACAAAAAATTTTTTCGTACTTTTTTGTCTTTGACTCCTTTCTCTTTTATTTTAAATAAGGAAAAAATCAAAGCCTCCAACCCCTAAAAGGTCCAAGGGATGCGCTTATTGCAAATTTTTGGGAGAATAATAATTTAAAAAAAAAAATACAAATTGACCAAAATTTAAATTTTAAATGCAAAATCATTAACAAAATCAATTCAAATTATAAATATACTTAAAAAAGGATTGGGCATTTCCTGTTGCCAAAAAATGAATACAAAATAAATAAATAAATGAAAACAAATAACAAAAAGAACGGACTAGACATTTTCAGTTGGAAAAAAGAAGCAGCTTGAATACGTCCATTTGAAATAGAGCAAACCAGGTCCTTATAGATTATGAAAATCGTTTCGCATTATCCTATATGTTTAGCATAATTGTTTTTGTTTTTTTTTTTTCGTTGGAAAAAAATTATTCTGTCGTTTATTATTAAAACGAAACTTTGATAAGGAGGTAAAATTTTAATTTTTAAAAATGACAGAACACCTTTCAAACATTAGAATTCGATAAGGGCAAAAACTAATTACGTTTACCTTTTTATTTACGATTTTGCGTAGGCTCAATACATTCTGAGCATCACGCCTTCTCATATACCCTTAGGATGTTTATGTTCATGAAATAACATCTTTTAATTAAATTTGGCCCAAAATTTGAATTTATTTTGAAAATATTATACCGCTCATTATTTCGTTCAGCATTAATTGGTTTAAATTCACTACCCAATTATTCATCCCCTAACACAGGTATTTTTTAAATATACAGTTCAATACAATTTTTCTTTCCCCCAAATTAAAAAAAAATAAATAAATTTAATTTAACAAACACTTAAAAATTTAATTTTTAGTTTGTGTAATAATCTAGACAAATTAAAACTTTGTTTGGGTTTTAAAATGAACAGGGCCAAAAGGGTTAAAGTATTATTTATTTAATATAATTGTATAAAAATGTTAATATTTGTAATTTCCAAATTGTACATTATAATCAAGCTTTTTTTTGCTTTTGTTTTCTTTTTTTTCTCTCATTATTTTCTTTTTTGTTTTGTCTTTTTTAAGTTTTTTTTCATAGTTTCCCCCTCTTCATTATACCCCTTCTTTTGGTTCAAATACATCTTTAAAAACCTTTTGCGAAATTTGTTGAAAATTAAAGACTTTTTGTTTTTTCAAATTCACTCAAACACGTTTTTCTCATTTAAAAAAAATTTTTTACCCCGGCGCAAATCGTTTTTTAAAACTTTCATAAAGCGTTTTCCTTTAAAACCCCCTTTAACATTCATAAATATCATATAAACCTTTAAATAATAAACATATTTTTATGTAAAAACTGGGATTTGTTTTCCTTTAAAAAGGGGCCAAAAAAATTTTGCTAAAAAATATCTTTATATCCCAATAAATACAAAAATTTTTTCTCCGTCATTTCATTCACTTTTAAAAGGGAAAATTAGCATTTTTTTCAGGGTTTACGTCGAACTACCCACGTTTTATCAAAATGAAAGTTTCCAGCTTTCCCCAAGGGGGGAGCCCTTTAGATCCCCCTTCCGTCCCATTTTGTCTTCCCACGAACGGCACCTTTTATAAATAACATTGAAAAACTTCTAAATAAAAAAAAGTCTCCGTGGGGTTTTTGAACCTACAGCGGTAAAGGGCATTTTGGGTTTGGGAAAAGTTAACCATTAAACACCCTGTAATAACACATTTTATAAGTTTTCATATACCATGAAAAAACAAAACTTTTTCCAAAAAAGTCGCCGTAAAAACACATCTGGGGTTTGTTTTTAATTAAAAATTTTTTACTATTTTTTTTAAATGTTAAATTCTGCTTAACCCGGGTGCTAGGGGGCGGGGACGGTAACTTGCTTTTCCCATCCCGGGTCCAGGGAACGGGCCCTCAAAAAACCAAACCTTTTCCTTTTTTAAATTTTTCCCGGGCTAGGTTTTTCTTTGGGGATTTTTTAAATTTATTTTTTTTAGATAGAAACAAACAAGCAATAGATTTTTCAAATTTACGATTTGGTTTTGGGTTTTTAACTTTATCCTTAAATTTATTTTTAAATTAATCAGCCCAGAATTTTAAAAAAGCATCATTAAAAAAAGTTTTTTTTTTTATCAAAATTTAAGATTAAATTTTGCTTTAAAATAGACTTTCATAAACATTATAATTTAAATTTATTGGGGAAATATGCAAAATTTGGGGGAATTAAAGAAAATGATTTTAAAACAAAAAAAACCGATGAAAAATTTAGGACATTAAACCTTTTTTTAAAACTTATATATTTGATTAATTTAATTGCTATAAATTTTTGTCTTTTTTTACATAAAACCCCGTTTTTCATTTTCATAAAATTTAAATTTACAATCCATTTTTAAACCCAGAAACATCCAGCAAACGTCACGAAGTTATTAAAATTACATTCCCATGTTTTTCAGTTTCATTAAAGATTTTCCTTTTTGGAAAAACCCCAATTTAAGGATTCCCAAATATTTTTATTTTGAAAATTTTGGAAAAAAAAGAATGGTTTAAAATGAAAAAAACAAGATTTAAATTTTTAATTTGCCCCAAAAATTCTTTAAAATTTATTGTTTTACAGTGTTTTTCCCAATTTTTACATAATATTTTCCCGTTTTATTCAAAAATTTAAAAGGGTTTGTTTTTTTATTTTGTGGCTCGGTTTTTTTGCGCATACTTTTTAATTAAACTGTGATTTTACGGTTTTATCTTTGGGCCTACTTTGAATTTTTTTTTAACAAATTAAATACCTCTTACAGACAATTTTTTCCGGAATAATAAAAAACCCAAATGGGGAAGGGCTGTTTTTAATTGAAAACATCTGGTTAAAACAAATTTTAAAAAATTGGGTTTAAAAATTTTTCGGGAAAAAACTAGCGTTATAAATCTTTGAAATTTTTTTCCCTTAAAACTTTACATGCAAAAAAAAAACTTCCAGCTTGTTTTTTTTAAAGGGTTAAAAACAATTTCTATATTTTTTTGGGTTAAATTTATTTAAAAAAGCTCATAAAAAGGGGAATTTTTTGTGCTGATTTCAAATTTATTTTAAGAAACCCCATAATTTGCCTTTTAAGAAAACTTTTAAATTAGGGCCCATAAAATTTTTGGAAAAAAAAACTTTCGACTATAAATTAATCAGAGGGTTCCCAAAAAAAATTCCTTTTTTTTACCATTTAAAAAATTGTTTTTTTTCTGAAAAAATTTCAAGGTCAGCAAAAAATATTTTTTCCTTTTTTCCCCCCTGCTTGTCCCAAAAATTGTTTGTTTCACCTTTAAAAAAAAAGTAAAGGGTCCTGAATTCCCCAAAAAAGTTTTTTTTGCAAAATAATTTGGGAAAATTTAAAGGGGATACTTCAGAAACTTTAGGCAAATGTTTGAAAAATTAAAGGGAACATAAATTAAAAGAGCCCTTTCCCAAAAGGTAAAAGGGTCCAGCAATTTTTTAAAATTTTCCACTGTTAAAATAAAAACCCCAAAAATGTTTTCCCACCTAAAATTTTTACCAAACGACCTTTCCAAAAAATTTCTCTTTTCGTACGTCTAAAAGTAATTATTTGCAAAAAGGAAACCCTATAAATATAGGGGAAGGGCCGGGGTTTGGGGGAGGGGGGAAAATTTTGATGATTTTTCTTTCATTGGGGGAAACACTCATTCTTTGTGTTATTTTTTTTTTTTTTTTCTTCCCGTTTCCCTTTTAAAAAAATTTTTTAAATATATTTAGGGGTTAAAGTTTTAAAAAACGTCTTAAGTTCTGCCAAAAGTCCATGTTTAGATCTTTTTTAAAATATTCGTTTTTTTTCCCAAAACCCAGCCCAAACAAACCGAGTTTCCCCAATATTTTATCATTTGTGTTGTTTCCTTTTTTAAATATTTAGGCCCGTTTTTTTTTTTCCAAGTTTCCCTTTAAAAAGGCAAAAAAATTCTAATTAATAAGCTCCCCTCAAATTTTAAAATCTTTTTTCTAGGGAAAGGGTTTTTTAATGGGCCCCTGAAAGTTTTTAAAAAACAACCATTGTTTGAAGGGCGCTGTCTGTTTTTCTTTTCTTTTAAAAATTTCTTTTAAAAATTTAAAAGATTAAAATTTTTTAACGATAAACGAGTTTTAAGTAAAAAATTTTAAATTTCTTTTTTACCTTTCAAACACAAATTTCTTTAGTGTTTAAACCTAATGACTAAAAGTAAAATACTTTTTTCAAATTTTAAGTCTTCTTCTCGATTTAACCAAATTTGAAAAATGCGGGAAAAATATTTTTTTATGAATTATGTTTATTTAGACCCCGAAGAAATTAAACTGTCCTTTCCCCCCCCTTTAAAAAAATATTTAAAAATTTAAAAAATATTTTTCTGTTTTTCACAAAATTTGAAAAAACAAGATCAAAAAAAAAGGGCGGCTTCAATAAACGCACCCCACCCAAAACCCAGAAAACAAGCCCCAGTGGAAAGGGAGCCCAGGGGGGAACCCCAAACAAAAACGGGGACGGGGGAAAATTTAAAAACTTTTTTTAAACCAATTATACTAAAAATTTAAACCTTTCAAATTTACATTCAACTTTTTTTAAAAATTTAAATAGTTTTTCATATTGCATTCATATATTTTTTATTTTAAGATCATTTTGTAAGCCGTATTACATACACTTTTTATTCATTGTTTTTACTGTATGTTGTAAAAATTTTCCCTCAAATCTTTAACCAGCTGAAACATGTGGAATTTTTTAATCCTTTTACCTTTATTCCCTTTATACAAAACAATTTTAAACTTTATTTTGGGCGGGTTGGTTTCAATTTTTTCATTCCCTTTTAAACGGGCCCAAACTTCTATTTCAATTCAATCAAATCTTGGGGAACATTTTTTTACCGCTTTACATTATAATGTCCCCTAAAAACATTTATTTAGACGGGAAAAAGGGCCCCCTTTAACTTGCTAATATAAATTTGGCTGACAATACTTTGGAACAATCAATTTTTAAATTTTATTTATCCCCCTTTTGCTCTTTTTTGTTTGGTGTCCTGGGGGCCCCCAAGTTTTGGGGTCCTGTTTTGAGAGTTTCGTTCATTGAATACCCCCCTTCCCTTTGATGATCTTGCTTTTTATATTTTATTTTCAAAAAACAAAAATAAAACACCTACAGTATTCCCCCTTGTTTAACGCAGGGGAAACAAATTTTTAAGCTTTTTTTTAGAAGGTTTAAGGGGAAAAAAAACGTTAAAAAAAACCCAATCATAATACATGTAATTTGTATTTTTTTACTGTTTTACAAAATTTTCACTTTATTTAAATTTTAAACTTTTAATATCTCAATGTTGTAGGGGCCACAAAAATTAACAATACAAAGAAAAAAATACCGGGATGTGTGAAAAGAGCATAAAAAACATTTTTTGAAAATAAACATAAACAGTGGGGGAATAATTTTATTGACTTATTTTTCTTTGACCCTTTTTTTATATTTTGGGTAAATAATTTGCAAAAAAATCAAAGAAGGAAAATTAAAGGAAAAAAACAAAATTTTAAAAGAGGGGTTTTCCCGTTTTTTTCCATTTTTTATAAAAAAAAATTTGTTTCTTTTTTATTTGGGTGGTTTAAAAAAAGATTTAAAACGTTTTTACTTTTAAAACCTTACCATTTTCATTTGCCCCCATTCTTATAAAATCAGGTTTTCCACTATTAAGGGGAAAACTTTTTAAGGGCCCAAAAAAGATGCGGTTTTTAAAGGGGTTTTGGGAAAAACCGGGCTTGGGGGCTAAGTTGTTGTTTAAAAACTTGAAATATACGTTTATACCAAAATCCAAAAAATCAAGTGAAGTCTCAAGTCTTACTTTTATTAGTAAAACTTATTTATCACCTCCATATTTTTTTGGGTTATGTTTTAAACAATTTAAAGACGATTTTTTTTTCTCTTAAGAATTTTTGCAAAAATGTAAATTCCTTTTTTCTAAACAATTTCTTTTTGGGACCCAAATATCACTGACGAGGAAAAGGGCCTTTCAGTGGGAAAGGCTTAAACCCATTTAAAAACAAAATTTCCCTTTTCAAAATTTCCCAAATTTGAAAACAATATATCCCCTTTTTTATCACATTTGCTCCCTTTTTTTCTTTTAAAAAAAGAGTATGTTCGAATATTCTTTTATTTTAAAAATCCTCCAACTGCACTTAATTTAACTCGAATTTTCTAAATCAAGGGTTTTAAAAAAGCGCATTTTCTTCCCATTTTAAAAAATATTTTTAATAATAAAATGCATGCATCCAAAAATGACTTTGCAACTTCAAAATTTTTCTCCAAAAATTAAAAAAATTTTTGTAAGGTTTAATCCAAGCTGACACAAAATCTTCCCCTAAATTTTTTTTTTTGGGGCTATAAAAACAAAAAAAAATCTCTTTTTATAAACAACGCATTTTCTTTTTGACTTTAAAAAGTTTTTCAATTTTGTTTTAGATATTTAAAAAATCAAAAACTTAACCCAAAAAAATGTAGCCAAATTCCCTTTTCCCCGGGGACAAAGTTTAGGGACCATTTTAAATTTTTTTCATCGCCTTTTTCCCCTACAATTTTAAAAAATCTTAATAAAACAAGTATTTGCCTTCTATAAAGAACTTTAAACAAAAAAAATTTTAAATTTTCCCAAAATTTTTTCAAAAAAAAATAAATTTTAACCCAGAATTTTGGGTTATTGAGCAAATTTAAACCTTTTAAATACAAACATAATTAGACATAATTTTATTTCCATTTTAAAAATGCGGCAAAAGTTTTTTCCCAAAAACGAAATTTGTTATCCCAAAAGCAAAATGTTTTTTTAAAAAAAAAATCATGGGGTGTTTATAAAAAAACCCCAACCCAAGAAGATTCCTTTAAAAGGAGTTTAAATGCAAAAAAACTATTTCTGTTTCAAAAAAATTTACATTTTAGTCCAACACAAAAGGGGCTGAACACACTATCCCATTAAATTTTATAATTTAAGGTTTTTTGGGAAAAACTTAAAAAAAATAAAAAAATAAATTAAAAAAAAAAAAAAAAAAAACGGAAACAACAAAAACAAAATCCTATTAAAGTTTTACAAAACGCCCAAAATTGAAAAATTTTCAAGCCCCGGTTAGATTAAGCCCCCTGGAAAAATTTCAAGCTACCGGGCCCTACATCCAACCAAACCCTTGATCCCCCTTTTTAAAAATCAAAATTTTGAACCTTTCCCCACCCCTACACCAACTGTAAAATTACCTTCAAAAAACGAAAACGGCAAAATTTTTAATTTAAAAAAATACCCTAAACTTCCTTTTAGTTTTCCCCCAGTAATTAAAATAAAAAGAGATCGAGATTATCAAAAATATGAAGCAACATTTCATTTAAAACAACATTTAATTTAAAAAAACAAAACATTAATTTACCATTTGTTTTTTGAAACAAATAAAATGACAAAACAGACCCAAATCAACCTTTTAAAAGGTTTATTCTAAAATTTTTGAAAAACCCAAAAAATATTTTTTTTTAAATTTCCACTTTACCAGTTAAACCCCAAACCCTTCCCTAATTCATTAAAAAAAGCCCCTACCAAACATACATTTTAATTTTTATATACAAAATACAATTTAAAAAAAACCAAAAACAACGAAACACTTCCCAAACTTTGACATTTTGTTTTGAAAAAGAAAAATGATCAAAAACAGACCAAAAAGGGATTTTTTTTTCCTTTAAAAATTGCATGTTTTAAATTTTCCGGTTTGTTACAACTGGTATTGAAATCCCCAAAAACTTTGGATTTTAAAAAAAAAAAGTATTTAGGGGAGATTAATTTTTTTTCATGGGTATCCTTTTCAAGGCCCGCTACAAAACTGATTTAATCTATAGTAAATTTTTCCCAAAAAGGGGTTAAAATTTTTTCTTTTTAATGCATTTAAAAGTCCCAGAGCATTTTGGGGGTTTTTATAAATGATTTATTTTAAAACTTCCCGGTTTTTAAATAATTAAAATTTTCGTTTCCCATTTTCTTTTAAATGAAAAGCTTAACTTGGTTTAAAAAAATTTCAAATTTTACTTTTTAAAAAAAATGGGCCCGGGGTTAACCAAATTATATTGGGGATTTCGTTCCCCCAAAGGGTTTTTTAAATCATTTTTTTAAATGCATATTTTTTACCCTTATTCACAAATAGCTATAGTTGGTCATTGATTTTTGTTTAGAACAATAATAATTAAAAAATTTGTTTTATGGGAAAAATTAAAAAAAAGATTCCCTAAGGACGCCCCCAAAAAAAGACATGAAAAACATCACATACACACGCCCCAAAAAAAAAACCCAAAAAAACGGGAAAACAACAAAGGGAAAAAAAAACAAAATAAACAAAAAAAAAATTCCCTGAAATTTTAAAAAAAACGGGGAAAAAAGTTTAAATACCCATTTTAAAACTATACTTTAAAACTGTGAAAATTTAAAAGTTTAACTTCTTATAATCTCTTTTATTCATTTCCTTATAATATATTTTCCCTTTTTTGTTTTTTCCATATATTTTTATTTCATTTCGATAACATCAGACTTAAGGATCACAATTTTTTTTATTGGTTTTTCTTTTTCTGTTTTAATTTTTAGTAACATTAGTTTTAATTTATGAATTATGTAAAATTCCCTTTCTAATACATGTTTTTCTGGTTTATTTTTGAAGGGATTACACATGTTAGGGAATTTAAAACTTGGGAAAAAATAGCACCTTTTAATTTTAATTTATCTTTTTCGACCGTCGTTTTATTATATTTATTCTTACTTTAACAAATAGAAGCAAACTGTTGAGTTTGATTTAGTTTAAATTTATTAAACCATGCCCCTAAACAAAAATGTGCCTGTAAAAATGTGTGACTGAATTACAAAAAGGCAAGATAGGGAGACTTTTAATAAATTTAACAACATCAGAAGGGAGGCATAATCCACACAGCCTTTTTCATAACTTGTTATTTCCTATATCCTTTACTTAATTTAACTCTTTCTATTTTCACAGACAGGATCAATCAAGTTCATGTAAAAAGTAGAAGAAAACAACCCAAAAGAAAATAATTTCGGGAAATTAGGAAAGAACTTCTTGTAATTTTATATTAACGATACAATTTGTACACCCCAGTGTGATCAAATCATCGTTTTGTTTGAAATGTTTTATATGTATTGATGTATAACGAGATACATGTAAATATATAAGTTAAATAAAATTTTCTTCTTCTTCTTCTTCTTCTTCTTCTTTGAAATTACAGTATCACATTACAAACCCGGTAAACTCATAGCTGGGCAAAACCTAGCATGTTATCTATTTTTTGTTTCGTTTTGTTTAGTTTTACGGCGCAGCAACACAATGTAGGTCATATAGCGCCAAAACAGGGATTTTTTGCTAACCTCGTTGTTAAAAGTATCTGCACTTAAAGTAGTAATTGGTACAAAAGTTTGTTTATTTTACACACATTTTTCTTTTTGGAACTTACATGTACTGTTGTCATATGAGGAAAGATGATCGTGACCATAGCTCATTCACGATGACCATTAAGTTGGCTATCCGGTTAAGATTCTATTCTTACAGCTTCATTTTAACAGGAACTAATTGGCAATAATATACTTATAATAATATTATAATATAAATTATACTTAAGCAATCATAATAATTTATGTTTACATTTTAAGATGTATCCTTTAAAATACATAAACGTTTGAATAAGAACATTAGATTAAATACTGCAAAGAATCGTCTTTAATTGATAAAATAAATGTAAAGCAGAAATAATTTAGTTCAATTGCACGGACGGAATGTGTAAAAATGATTGAAATATCTATCCCAGAAATGTTAAACTGGTATTTAAAGTTTTAAAATCGTTTGTGGATTCCTTTTATGTGTTTGAAAGAAATTGAGAGTTAATTGCTTACCGACTAAACATTAACATCACAATATAAACGGTTCTCTAGAGAAATTATTATTCATAAATATTATATAACATTTCATTACTGAAAATAAGCTTTGATGCCTTCAGGCATCACGTGCTATTAATTTGCCTTTTATTTATTGACGTTCTGCTGTTATAATTTGTTTTAAACATAAAACTGTAATTGAAATTAACACCTTAACTTAATGTTAAAGAAATATGACGATAAGTTTATCTTTCTTACCTTTTAATGAAAATAACTTTCTTGCAAGGAGTTTGTTTAACTAAAGTGACAAAAGAAAACCAATATTTTTTCTTGTATATTACATAAAAAAGATAATAACTATCAATTCAGTTTTTAGATTTGATAGTTGATGTTCTTAGAATGTAGCACCGATTTGATTAAATTTATGCTATTTTTGCATCAGATATTTTTGGTGGCATAATGATTATTCAATTGAAAATTTATGTTCAGAATATAATGAACTATAGTTAACATTTTGTGATAAAAAAGCAAATAAAAAGGGACCAAACTTTCCTTTTTATAGATAAATATTCAAAATAATTATTCAAGCAATCAAGTAAACCTTCATTGGAAATTCGTTGGTAAACGTTGTGTGGGTTAAGGCAACGACTGTGCCTCGAACTTGGTTACAATTTAAGAACAACTGTAACAGCAAATAAAGAGAGGACTTTTTTTTTTATTCCTATAATTTTTTACAAATCATGACATGTAATAGAACAAGTATTTTAATGTGATTTGTTTTGTCAATCGAATTTTGAGGCAAAGGCGACTGATTCACGCGTTCTTTTAGATCATACACCATGCGTTGTAAACGTCACTATTATAACACAAAAGAACAAACTGGAATACAGAATAATATTTGCAAAATATTGTTTTCTTTGCAGAATATTTTTTTAATGGAAAATATTATGTTTCTGTTTTAGAATCAGCCTTTAGATCAATGGAAACCATTTCAATATTCAACAAACTGTATTTTGTAATAAAGAATATTGTCCTGCCAATAGGTAATTGTCTTATTGCTTCAGAAGTCTATTCAGCAATACTAGTTCATTGAGGCCAACATGGCAGATTGGGAAACCGAAAGTGCAAGCCTCATTATATGAAGTCGTTACGTACTATTATTTTCTTGTTAAACAGTTGACAGTTGGAATTAAGATGTTGTGCATGAAAGGTGCAAAATACATTGTTTCAATCTTTCTAACATTAAACTTTTTACTTGGCTTTGAATATTCTTACAAATCCAAAGTTAATACGTGTGGGCTTTGTTTGAAAGTTTCATTATCACTTTGTTTCCTTTAGATCATACAAAAGGAAAAATTTATTTTGTGGTTATGAGTTTATAAAAAAATGTATTTACAGGTTAGAGCGCATAATCACCTCTCAAAAACTCTGCTTTATTTAATGCAAATACTAAAACAATTCAAGTCTTGATTCCTAAAAAAAATGAGGCATCTTTTCTCAATCCGATCTGGTAACTGAGACAAATCTAACTGATACGTGTTATAACATATAATTAACAGGTAACCATTTGAAATTACTTCCCTGTGATTAAGTGAATTATCCCTTACTGACATTCAAGATTGATATTTATTTCACATGCACATTGTAGCATCATGAAATTGCATGCTGTTTCTAATTTCATATGATGTGTTTATGAGACCTTTTTTGCATGGCATTTAACTCAAAAAGTTGTAATTGTTTAGGCCAAATGTCAAAGAATCGTTCATAATAAAACAAGAACATTTCTTTTTTTTTAGATCGTAGAAACCGATTTGTCTTCTGTGCTTTAACTCGTTATTTATATGATTGAAAGTAAAGACAAATCTGTTTCGACGATTTATAGACAATTGTTTGTTAATTAAAAAAGTTTCAAATGAAACATTTTGCTACAGTATTTATGAAAATGCAGAGTCTACTCAAATTGTAAAACACGAATAATTTCTTACAGAAGATGCAGGAACAAATACGTAAGATAACGTTGATGAGAACAGCGTCACAATTACGAATTTTACTAATTTTTCAATAACTTTATATACTTGCACATCCAATTTGTTCTTACTTATCACTTTGATAACTCGTACGTATTAAACGTAACTGCTATAAACAAAGCTGTTATCCAATAATACTGATCTAAACCCTTTAAGATCATCGCACGTGAGTTCCTGTTAATATAGTTTTCTCCATTTCAGTAAATTTTGAAGCCGTATCTATCGAAATACTAACTAGTAAAGATACGTGTTTAATTATTTTGTGATTAGGGGTTTTGCGCAAGTTTGTTTTGTTGGGAATTAGGGGTATTTGTGTAAGTTTGTTTTGCTGGATTTAAGTATCGACGACAATGTAAAAGTCATACGGCGTATTTAAAGTTTTAAGGTAGATGAAGACCTCAGGTGCCACTTCATGCAATATTGCAGACACAAGCGAACTTTGGGTAGAATCAATGACCTTTCAGCATAATATTATATAAACACAATTTGAAATAACTACTGCAAAAGGGGACAATTTTAGTATACTTTTCAGATTGATGATATTTTAACTGAGCCAGTAACACCCTGGATGAACAAGTTTTGTCACGTGACCACAAATGCAAACGCCGATTTAACATTTCAGCACTTACGGACCCGATTTCAGGTAATTATTTGAAGATATCTTTTTTTCTACTGCATCCACAAAATTAAGACCTAGACCGTAGGACCCGGCGTTAATTGAGCTTTCATTTTATGTATGTAGTAATTGTGAGACTTAGGTGTTCTTTTAGAACACTTCGACACAAATTTTCTTTTTGCAAGGCAAACGCCGGTAGGTTTTACCATTTCTTATCTTTTTTTTCACTGGAAACCCATGTAGAGGGAAAATAATAGAAGATATGTCTTTTTACAAGTATTTTTTTCGTACCTAACTAATTTATAATTTCATTGGCAAGGTTATATTCGATATAAACCCATGTTTTCCACTTATTGTCGATTTTGCAAACGTCGTTCGATCATGTAAAATGTGCAAACGTCGGTTGGTCATTTGGAATATATGCAAGCACCCGTTGATGTCTTTTTGAACGCTGAACTATATCTATCTCATTTCCAGAGTTCTTCATCATATGAAACAATTTCATTGCAAACTGATTCTATTAACTCCATTCTAGCCACGACGCCCATGGTTTTTGGTTTCCAGATTTAAATTGAATCTATCGGTAGCTCAACCGTTAAGTCGTCTATTGGTTACAAATCTGTTACAACAACCAAATCTCAGATATGTCATCCAAATCCAGGTGTTTCTGAAACTGACTGCATGGTTGCTATCGACAGACAGTTTAGAAGAAAAAAGTTTTTTTTTCCAAACTTCTTACAGCCAGCTGGAGAATTGGTACTCAGAAAGATTACTACAGTAAATTAAGACAATTTATGATTTATGGTGTCGTCAAAAGAATATTGAAATTCCTTCACAGCATCCTTAAATACTTGTGCTGACGTTTTTATCAGATCTGTTACAATAAAGGGTTACAGTAGGTTACCGCCCTATTTTATCTGCCAGTTTTTACCTCCAGTAGATAGCACTCCTTTTGGTCAACATCTGTATTATATCAGATTATTAAAAGGAGTTATTCAATTTAAGAAACTCCTGTAACAAAGTTGTTGCCTGAATGGGATTTGCCTAAAGTTCTTAGTGCGCTACAAACAGTTTCCCTTTTGAACCTTTGAGAAAAACATCAATTTAATTTTTAACATATAAAGTTGTTTTTCTTACAGCTATCACGGCATTCAGGAGAGCCAGCTACCTTCAAGCGTTAACATTAGGAGGAGCTATTTCTGTGAAGACAGATGGGGAAACTTTTATCAGACAAGGTTTTGGCTAAACAGGAATAGACCTTGTCATTCATCAGCAAAAATGTGTGGTGTAACCCCCCGCCCCAGCTTTTAAGAACCATCCAAGAAGAGCACTTGCTATCTATCTTAAAAGAACTAAATCCTTCAGACGTAAAGAATGAAACAAGTTTATTTCTGACAATAAAATTAATGTACTCTCATTCTAAAGCTTCTTCACAAACTTTTGGCTTCATATATTCTTAAAAACTATTCAAGAGGATTATGCAGATAAACATAAAAGTGAAACAGCACATTCTACAAAAGCTTTAGGTCCCAATTCTCAACGCTGCAGATTTTTGGTCAAAAGAAAAACACATTCGGTTAAATTTATTTGAAAACAAATAAATCCAAGTGATATCACTGTGTAGTTCAACGTCGCTGTATAGTTCAAACTAAGAAGTATTGACTTTTATTTCTAAATTTTTAAATCAAAGTTATATTCCCGACGGATTTTGTTTCGAATTGATTTTAGAGAAGATTATACGGTTTTATGTATACATGTATAGATGGGATATACAGAAGTTTTATAAGAGTTTGTTATTGAAGAAGAAGAATGTTTTAAAATAAAAAAGAAAGAGAAAAGAGAGAAGTCTTTTTGTTTCAGAGAATTGTAAATATTGCAACTTGACTTTAAAATAACCACCGGTTTATAAGAATCTTACACCGGCTGCCGGTACAAGACCGGAATTTCTGTCGAGTTCCGCTAAACAGTTTACCCGAGAGCTGGGATATTCCCGTCTGTACCAAACCAGCCGGTGTTTGATTCTTTTTCTTGCATATTTACATGTCAAATATTTTTCGGAACAGAAATTATGAAAACTGATATATATATTACGCACTTCTTTCTTATAGTAGCGTATGATTCATAAAGGAAAATGACGTCATCCTAAGAACGCGATTCATTCATAAAAGGCGCGCGTCAATGACGTCATTTAAAGCACGCGACTTGTCTTACATGGGGGTGTAAGACAGAGTTTTCCAGCATGTTACCGGTGTAAACAGTAGATAATCCAGTCTGAGATGAAAAGAAAATATTATTTAAAGTTTTTTTTTTTTCTAGGGAAACCCACCTTTCAAAAAGGGCCCTTGTAAACAATTTTCTCTTTATACGCTAAACTCCCAAAATATCTGTCCCAAACAAGTTTACAAAAAACCCTTTCGGCAAGAAAAATTATGTATCTCCCAAAGAGTTTTTTTCTCCAGATCTTTTGGGATTTTTAAGGGGTTAAAGGGTTTTGGGGTTTTAAAAATTTTTCCTACTTTTTTCACGATTTCACTAAAACATACATTATAATGTAATAGAAGTTAACAAAACATTATTTGATATTTAGCAAAAATTTTAATATAATAAGTTTTTGGTTTTTTATAACGGGAAAAAAACCCCGAACCAAAAAGTATCACGTTTTTTTTTCAGGAACGGAATTTTCAATGGGTTTTACAGATTCCCATTTTTTCGGCATAAACAAAATACACTAGCTTTTGTGCTCAAATTTTATCTATGGAAATTAACAATGGCATGTAAGGTGCAAGAACAAACTTAACAGTTTTGATAGCTTGAGAAATGATTTGTAGAAAAGAACGATTAAGTTATCACTTCATTTGTTTTGTAATAATAAAAGACTGCTTCATCTTATTTTCTAAATATCATTGTCAAGTAATTCAGCATATTTTTTTTGGATAACATTCGTTATAGAGCATTTAGAACCAATATATCCTAATTTACCCTCATATACCCTAATTATTTTTAATATTTCTCAATCCTTCTTAAATATTAAAATAATTTTAGAAGATACTATATATAAATCCATGATACTGCAGCAATCCGTTTGTTATAATCGAAAGTGAACTATAATTATATTTTGAAAAAGAAATAAAATAAAATTGAGTGTTATTATAAGTAATTTTTATAAAAACCTCTTGTTTGCATCAATTCAATTTCTTTTAAATCATAAACAAATATTCCTTAATTTTAATTTTAAAACTGTGCTCGCTTGAACTCCAAGGATATTCAAAGTATATCGACATAAGCCCGGGAAAAATCCTAATACTATTCCTATGTAACATTTGAGAAATATATTCCCTCCGAACAAATAAAACAAATATGAATTATACCATTGATTGTACAATCAGATAAATGTATGAGAATTAAGATCCAAGCTTAATTTTTTCCGATGTAATTTGATGTTATATTTGAATAATCGCATACGATTACAGATCCTTGGCGTGGATTTAAGAATAAGATAAAAACATGTGGCAGAGGTTCATCTTTAATAACTTTGAAACACAATAAGTCATCATTAAACGAAACTGGTTTTCGATCTATTGATGAAAAAACAGATATACATGATATACATTATAATAAAACTGAGAAAAGAAGTGCAACACAAAGAAATGGAATTTCTGTGTTAAAAAAATAACATATGTCATTAGTCTGAAAGTGTTCAGAGTTATGAGTGTCATACTTTTAAAGGTTTAAGTCTTTCGTATGTTGCTTCTAACTTACGCTTTCGTTCGAAAATGAAAAAATATAAAAATACTCTCTTGATATGTCTTACATGCAGTAATTTTTTTTAGGTGGGGAAAAGAAACACATTCATGAGTTTATAAATGATAAAACAATTATTTCAGTGTATTGATATGCTATTCTCTTTCCTTTCTTATTTTGTAGCATTATTAAAACTAGTCACGAAATAGCAAAATATTGATTGTGTTAGTAGGACCCTTTACCAATATTTGCAAAGAAACATTAAGAGAAATAATATTCGCCTGTTTTTATGAATACACCATACAATTTATGTCTTTATTGCCAGACAATAGTTGCATAACGCAGCTTTCAAATATTTGCTCTGGCTTAAAAGCCTACCACTTTTCTTTTATTTCGGCAAAATCTATTTCATTGCGTGATTTGGGCTATATAGAAAATGATGAATGAGGCTATGCAGTAGAGATCACGTAGTTATTACATAAAAAGTCATGTTTTTACGCGCTTCACTGTGATGGAATGGGATTCATTAAGTTGTTTGGCTATATAAAGTTACTTTACAAAATAGTTACTGTTGTAAGAAAACTATAAAGATGTACAATAAAAAGTTAACATGTAATAAACATAGATACGTTTGTTCGTTAGTAAAAACAGAGTGCAAAAATGAATAAAAAAAACATCAAAGAATATTCGCTAATAATAAGTATACCACGTGGCAACCAAATATAGTTCGTTTTTGTGCTGACATAAGAGAAAGCATTAGTAAAAAATCATCAATCAATTTAATTTTGAAATAATTAGTACATATTCTTAATTATTCAGTGTACGACTGTAAAGTTGCATATAAAATACTCTTATTTTGTCTAGATATCTGATATTTTGTATTTATAACCAATAATTTAAATATCTTTGAGCAAAACATACTTTTGGTATAATTCGGAAATCAAACGTACCTTAGAAAACTTTCAAAATTCCTTGTAATCTATAAAAAAGAACTTTTTCGTTTTTATTTCTTGACGGAATATTTTGTTTCGAAGCAATAAAACTTTATCAAGCCTGACAAGAATATGTGAACAACATCTATTTCAAATCAAACACAGTTTGATTCCTTGTTTTAAAGAAAAACAAGCCCATGTACATATTTTATATCAAATTTTTAAAAGTTCACCTTACTTCAACAAATGTTAACACAATACAAACTTACAATGTACTTTCATAACAACCACACGAAAGCATCTTGAAAATAGCTTTATTTGAGTTGATATTTCAAAATGTTTTAAATGTCTAATATAAAAGCGTAGTACTATGCAACATTTACATTGTTCGCTAGGCAATGGACTATAAGTGCTTGTGCACAACAGGCGTCTGTTCCCATTAACTTCTTGCCCCCGCAAAATAACGCTTTTAGACATTCGTATTATAAAACTGCAAATAATTCAGTCTATAAGTGTGAACATTTTGTATAGCTATTAGACATGAGAATCGAAACGGCACCATGCAGATGTAGAATTATCGAAAAAGAACTTAAACTGGGGACGAAAAGATGACCAAATCGCTTTTGAAACATATATAAATAATGATTTTGTTAATGATTATCGTTTTCTAACTCTATCATTATTTTGTTTACAAATACGTTTTCTTAGAGCATGGGACCTGTTTAAACAATGGTCAATAGTAAACATATAATAGTACAAAACATCAAGCTTCCAAATTAATGCCGCAAATGTTACAGTTCTTTTCTTGCATTTTTTAAACGTGTTGTCTTAAATACCGATAGCAAAATAGCAACTACAAGGACCTAACATGCCTCTTCTCCGGTAATGTAGCCTATATATGACACACTTGATTGATTAGCTATTTACCGAGTCCGTCGGCGAGTAAATTAATCAGGATAATATATTCCCAACTGAATATCTCGAGAAGAAACAATTACATATAGCTAATGGGTTGTGTAAAATTAAATGAACGAAATTGTCTTGCATCAGGGGATTTGCAATCTACTGAGCAGTAAGACAAATGTATATATGCATGACAGCTGACAATTCTATCATTGCTTCTCTGAAATAATACCGAACACACATTACTAGTTGTATAACGAATGTGCCCTCTGGTATTTTTCTGGACAATAACGAATATTTGAATTGTTCTGAGCTTAATTTTAGACTCTTTGTTTTTTAATGATTAAACAATTAAAGCCTAAATAAGACACTGGCTTTGTTGGACCATTGAAACACTAGAATGTGTTAGCTTGTACAATTGAAAATAACATAGAACAAACTTTTTGGATTGAAATTATTCTTTATCCATGTATTTCCCGCATGTCTGCGAATAAGAAATGCCTACGTTTTTGTGATGATTTACTTAAAACCCCTTTTAATAATGACTGTACAAATTTAATCTTTCATCACGTACCATCCCTCTTCATAGGGCAAAGTAATTATGTCTTAAGCTAAGTCTAAAGACCTTATCCCTTACCAAAAAAACGTAGGAAA
The DNA here is from genome assembly GCF_026571515.1 of Ruditapes philippinarum. Classification (NCBI taxonomy): domain Eukaryota; kingdom Metazoa; phylum Mollusca; class Bivalvia; order Venerida; family Veneridae; genus Ruditapes; species Ruditapes philippinarum. The sequence continues at coordinate 18,968 of NW_026856463.1, forward strand.
TATCTTGGTATTCATTAATGGCTTAAACTATTTATTTTGCATTCTCGGCGAAAAATTCCTGAAAGATATCGGCTATAGGAAATCGTTGAAGCTTGACAACTTAATAATTACGTCTGGAAAAAATAATTGACCGCTAAAAGCTGTACTACAGCCTAAATCAGCATTTAATACCGAGGGGTTTGCCTGCATTATATCAAGAAAACTTGCATTTTAGACATGGATAAATATATTACAATATGATAAACAAGATCAACAAGGAAAGGCGGCGTTCAATGAACGCAACCCCCATATGACCCAGCAACAAGAACCAGTGGCAAGAAGCCCAGGCGGACACTAAACGAAAACAGGGCAGGGCAAAGACATAGCACGGACAGGTAAATCATTAAATGATAAATGATTTGTAACTGATCCGGAATTCAAAGAAAAGAATAATAGGCCCACAAAGGGGAAGGGGACAGGAGACCGGGGGAAGGGGGGTTAATCAAAGAAATAAAAACTAGAGGTAATGGGGAAGATACTTACCGTAGACGAGAAAACAAGGGACACAAGCAAAAGTGTCACCAAAACAGTATGAAACAACATAGACATACATCTGAGGAACACAGAGGGGCGCCGCCTTGGAACGGTCAGCAGCATAATAATTACTGCTGGGGAGTTTTAACCGGTTAATGGTGCACCAAACCTCGCTCTTAGCCCCACCATGTTCCTATATACGAGACAGTGTAAATAAAACTAATCCCCGCCAAGTGAAATTCTAACAGTTGTCATAGTAACAAAAGGTTAAATAAGTAAAACACTAAAATGATCATGTGGAAACATATAAAAGTAAACCCAATGACCATAACAAAAGTACTCAATGTCCTAAAGGAAGACAGAGCAACAAGAAAATCACCTATTAGGGCCCGACGAAGCAAGGCAGAAGACGAACATTTTGACAATTCAGTCCCAAAGGGCTTTACGAACTATCCATCATAGAGTCTCCCACTTGGTCCGTCAGATGTAATCAAAAGAGGAAAGCGTAGTGTCCAACTGTAAAAGGGTTGAACACTAAACATGCAGTATGTCTTAAAATAGTAGGGTCATAACCTCTTTTAATAAAACGTTTAATGATTTTAGTAAAAACAGCAGAAAAATTACCATGACCCAAAGTCTTACGAAGTTTGTAAATCATATCGCCATAAAATAAGGCTGGCTAACCCTTGTCGCAGAAGAGTTTTTAAATCACTATTGAATTTAGAAATTAAATCAAAGTTACGATTGTAAAATTTAGTAAAATATTTCCGTAATTTATGAAATCTTACTTGAGATATTATTACATGAATGTAAGCAAAACTCTAAATGAAATAGTTATCACCTATATTGCTCAATATTTTCCTATTTTCTTAACAGTTTGTGCTGTACAGAATGGTATAGATTCGTCACGTGAACACGGAACTTGTTGCATTTGAAACATATCCTGTCCTGATTAATTAGCAATTCACTGACTTCTATGGGTCTTGATGTATCACAGGGTTATTATTTGTCTCTAAATAGCCAGGGAAATTATACTCAAATGTGTTAAAAGAGTTGAAATCTATCATTAATAAATGTTTTAGTCTTTTTTAAAACACGTCTGAAAGAGGGTTCTGTTTAAATGTAACCAATGTTTGTAATGCCACGTGCAAATATGTAAAACAATAATCGTACATTGTATAATTTTATAACGACAACCTTTTTTACTGATGCCTTAAGTATATATATATATGAGCACATATACAGCTACCTAAAATATACCTACATAAATAACGTTATGCAAATGCATTTGCCAATAAGTATTTTGTAAGCATATAGAACAATGAAAAAAGATTTGTTTAACTTAAAAGACAACTTTATTTGTTGACGCCTTATCTTTTTTCTAAACAATCAAGAACTTATTTATTTCCTGAGAGGAAATATAAAGGTCAAATAAAAAAACAAAGAAACAAATAGTTAATGAACAAGAAATGATAAATGATATAAATGAAAAATCTATTCTTTCTTGCATGCATATTTTGTTAATCTTTTTACCTCTTCTGCAAAACGATAACAACAAGCTGTGCCTTGCCATAATTCAGTCTTTTCGGGCAACTAAAACGATGAAATCCTAAATGCCAGACAGAATCAGTCACTTAGCTTCAAGGACTTCCAGACAAATCACGTGGTTAAGATACAAGATTACATTAATTTATTTAACATCAATTTGCGTTTGTCACTGTCATTGATGCCGGACTCCAAATTAGTCTACAAAGTTATCTTCCCACGCTTTAAGGAAAATCGTCGTTTTGACAATTTGATTCACTGATGATTTGCCTGTCACCAACGGTGCTTCCTGTAGCTTAAACTTTAACTGATTATATTTTGTATTATAAGTATATACCTAATCAAACCCTTATTGTACCGGCAATAACTGTATCTGTAAAGAAATACAATACAAAACACCAGATTATGTTTGTTATCTTTAATCTAATGTGCTTTCTGCATATGAATTGGTGGTGGGAAACAAAACAGTTCATAAAACATTGTTGATTACCGATTCCATGGGACAGCTTCGTCAATTGGACGATATATAAAGTTCCCTTTGCAAAAACATAAAAATGTACAATAACGAACCACTTCATAATGAACACAGTACTGCTGCTTTGGAGTGATGCACTTATGTAATATTTCAATTTGCTTGCGTAACTACTTAATACAACAAGTGCCTTTCCATGTTGAAACAAAATATAAACAATGCAAATTGCACATTCTCAAAATTTATCTGGAATACAATGAAACTTTATTTATTATGTTATCATTGAGATTTATCACTTTGGTATTGAGTCAATTTTATTGCAGCTTCTTTTAATTAGTAACGAGAACATGACTTAAGATAACGTATCGTTTCAGGTTTTATCATGTGCAATAACTTCTTCAAGACAATTATTCCACAAAAAGTAATACCACTTAAAACATTTTGATAATTTCTGGGGTATCATTGTATATAAAACTAATTAACATTATTTTACATATAAAGCAAATTTTCCATTAATATAGCCCGGTTAAGGTTAACTATTAAGTAGGTAAATTTAACTTCTAAATATTTTCATAAACTTATTCGATACAAAAGTCTTTTTGCTATTCGGCCTTGTATCCCCTAAGACATACAAAATTGACCTTTGCTAGATAAACCAGGAGGAAGAACGAAACAAATCAGAGAAAAATAAAATTCCAATTCCTTCGAGATTGAGTTGTCTGTGATCTTGTACCGTTAATTTTCCATTCCCTCTGAATAATAGAAAAAAGGCATACGGCGATGTTCGGTCACTGACATAATACCAAACGTCACCTTGAAATATTAAAACAATTTATGATATGCAATAACATTCTTAATATATAGGCTAATATATGCACATTTTGTATCGTTAAAGAAGACATCCTTAGTGGGTCATTGGTCTTAAGTATCAATTATTTTGGAGAATTGCCAATTCGGTGTATCCACCTTTGATATTCACAGAGTATGTTGTATTATTTCAAACATAGCTCTTTTTTTGCCATTTGTTCAGATAGATGATGTCGTTATTATGATATTGGATTGACACTTTTAAATTAAGTTGTGACTGATAATTCTTGAATTGAAAATATATGTATAGCAATGCATTACATGGCATAAGTAGTTTGTGAAGAATTAATTACTCGGATCAATAATAAATCAATACACAGATCAATAAAGATAAATGGTTGATCACCTATTGAACAATCACTGTTTTTTTTTTGTTTTTTTTTGTTGTTTTTTTTTTTTTTTTTTTTTTTTGGGGGGGGGGGGTATTTCAAAAAATAGATACATCACTTAACAACTATATATCATTACATATTTTAACATACTTATTTATACTGACAAAATAACATAATTGTACAGACATACACTTGTACCAGTAATGACGTGTTATAAAATATGCTACTTGATGCACAATTTTAGGAATTCAAACCAAGTGAACCTAATAAAACTGTATTATTTATGTTTGCATTAAGCCAGCACTTACATGTAACATTATATTTGTATCTTTGGGAATTACGCATATTGGTGTATACCAAATTATGCAATATATTTTTGTTATGGTACCATATAATATTATATGTGTCATGAATTTAACCATATAACATATTTGTTAAATTTATTTTCCATATCATATCTTAATTTTCATTATGATATATTATGAAATATGTAATAATCTCTGTCGTTACCAAAATAATATCCCTTTTTACGGTATACGAGTAGTTTCAAAAAATATTATATTTCAGGTAATATGTTTACGTATAAGATTTTAGGAGAAACAAGTCTATCGCATAGACTTTTCCTAACAATATTTTACAAATATTGCATGAAATCTTAAAATAATCTTTAAAACACCCACCTACAATAAATGATGTTTATTATATGCAAATACGTCTTTTATAAATGTGTGTGTAAATTTCTATCTTATTTTGTATACATTATAATAATTTCATTACAATATACAAACATCGAATAGCCCGTTTTATGCAATAATATTAACTGAACTCACATTGCAACGATAAATATCATTCTGATTCTAAATTGTAATAAATTGCATTTAACTGTTGCGTTCACTTGGCATCCCATGAATATAATAGTCTAAAATGACTTGAAACGAACGCATAACTGACAATTGAACAATTTCAATTCTTCTGGGATGGAAAAACAAATTACTGTCTATGAAGTCCTTGTCATTTTTAAAGTTCTTCTGCTAAATAAATGAGAAAATTCCTACTAGTTTGAACTCAGAGAAATTATTTCCCTCTTGTGGTTTTGTGATTAAGTGCTATTATTTCTTATTTATTGGTATCGGATAACCATGCTTTGTCGCAAAAATAAACACATTTCCATCTTTGTTACTCATGTTTGATCAGGCACACTATCATTGTCAATATCAATCAAACCTTCGTATTCTTCGTTCGTCGTGAATCTTTATTAGCTTGTCAGAATATTGCAGGAAGGTCGTATCAACTTGGAAAATAGGTCATACTACTGAGAAAACGTAGGTAACTTTCTAATTGGGTATTTATAAGCAAAGGTGAAATGACCTGTCGTTTATCAGAAAGAAGAAAAACTACTATTGGAATATTGTAACAAAATTATATATTACTGTCCAATTATTTATTCATGCGATTATAGTAAGGCTGAAATGCGGATGCTCCTCAGCACCCATAAAACCATCGCCAGGGAAATTATATGGGCTCATCCCTTTACTAGGCAAAGTGTTAAAATGCAGAAATATAGTTGTATTCAGCAGCATCTGATGAATTTCATTCACTGACAAATCTAGTACCATTAGCCTGCTGGCAGCATATTTTACACAGGCGAACAGTGCAGACTAAGTTCAGACGGCATCCGTACTAACTGCTAATGATCTACTATTTAATCTGTAAACATTACAAAATTTTCCCAAATTGATGTTTGGTTTTGTCCAGATTAAAAGACGGCAAATCCATCAAAGATATGTAGCGTGGTAAAAATACAAAAATGCATGGAAACCTTGATTATCAAAATTGTCTTAATTGGCGTCTCAAGAATTAAATATTTGACAGGTAATCAATGAACCCATTATGAGGGCACAACAGACTTAGACTGAATTTGAAAAAGGTCGACACAATTGGATATCTAAACATAAAAGTTAATATGTTTAAAAATGAAAGCATTTTATTAGATATGCGTTCGCTCCTTCAACGGACTGTTCGGATTAGAAGCCGTTAAATGGTTGCAATACCCCTATTATGTCATTCTTGTGAAGATAAAAAGATGAAATGAATATAAAAATAGCACAAAGGATTATAAATAACATAAAAAATGTCATTTGGTCATTTTTCCTTGGAAAAAAAACAACACAACAACAATAACAAAAAACCAACATCAAACCAACGTTATACTGTATAAATACTAAACAAATAATTATTCATTTTCACATTAAGTCGGTTACATTAACATTTAACACCCAAAACAGCATGGAGTATAGGACTAAATAATTGTAAGATGGAGAGACATGATATGACTTGAAATTGCTTCAATCCGTAGTTGAGGTCTAAACAAGAGACACAAGTTTGGTGGATATCCTTTCTATCAAGTCTGATAGGCTATATCATTTGAGCCGCGCAATTACAAAACCAACATAGTGCGTTTGCGAAAAGCATGGATCCAGACCAGCCTGCACATCCGCACAGTCTAATCAGGATCCATGCTGTTCGCTTACAAACCATTTTACAAGTAGAGAAACTGATAGCGGACAGCATGGATACCGACCAGACTGTGCGGATGGTTTTTGTCATGGCGCGGCTCAATTTTAAAGTACTATGAAGATAGTACGTTAACATTAAAATCATTAAACTATTAGCAAATCTTTTTATGCAATTTAGTTGCTAAGGGGTTTATCTCAAAGCATTGAATTCCATATCATCAAATCTACTTCAAGTATATTGTAAATGAAATCATAATGTGTGTAGAGAACTTGTATTAGGAGAAAAGTTCCATTCCCTCCAATCTATAGATTCTGAAATAAACTGAACGAAACCCAAGATTAAAGACTTCCTTTTCAAGATATGAAGACTAACGAAATTGATACGTTTAGTACAATTTTGAGTTGAAGATTGTAATAAGCAGATTAATTAAGTACATAAACGAGGTAAGCAATTAAACGTATTAAACAACAGTTCATGTATTCTCTATCCGCACTCAGTCTGTATATATTCTGTATCAAATTAGAAATAAAAAATAAACTTCAGTGTCGCCATTCATCGCACAAATAAATATTATTATCGTTTATGTGAAATTGAATATATTTGAAGAGCAAAAAGTTCGTTTATTTGAGTAATGTATTTCAAATGAATGCTCTATTATTTTGACCTTACCAAAGTTCTATACTCGAGACAGAAAGTAATTTATTGTTTAGAATTAGATTTGGCTTTTCGGAATGAAGTAATCGTAAAGAATGGATAGTAATTATATTTCAATTTATATAGACTACAATTACTGATAAGATAAGCAAGAAACACTTGTAAAGTATATAATAAGCAGAACCCTTACGACTTTTATCTATGCTGTACCGCTGTGAAATGAAATGAATAATTATGATAAGAGGAACAAAGTTGTTGCACAAATCTTCACTTACGTTTAATCTTTGTAATATAAATTTTGGTAGACAAATTGGTTTGTTTTCACTGTAATAAAGTGGATGTATACGTAAAGGTCCATTATGCCTAAAAAGCAATATTTTTTTATATCTCAAATGCATTTTATTTTTGGTATCTTGTTACAGTTTAAAATAATACTCATTTGCCATATAGATGGACTATCTTTTAATTCCTATGCTCTGTTGGCAAGTGGTGTAATTATATTGACTTAATATTTTGTATGGAAGTCAATATACTACTTTGTTTACGTTTTGATACCTTTACGACATATAACGGAATCTTCATCGTTCCTTTCTTTACTTGCTTAACATCAAACATCAAATATACTTTAAATTCATTACTGAAACATTATGAATCATGTGTTTGACATTTCTTAAGAAATAAAAAAATATGTATTTCCGAGGAATAACGTGCCTTTAACGATTTTTCTTTTAAAATGCTATTATCAAAGTTAATAGCTATATTATAGAGAACAATTTTTGTTACTATGTACATGCAAGATTGAAATGTATTTTCTTTCTTTTTTTTCAAAAAAGAGATGCCCGGGTAGAATATTTGTAATAAGTATGAATGAAATATAATGTCATAATAAGCATAAGCAGTTTTTATTTGTTCTATATCTTTTATTGTTTTATTGTTTTTATTATTGTCAAGCACTCTCATTTTTGACGTTATTTATTCTAGTCTTGACAACGATCATATTGAAAAATAATTATGTGAATTTTCTTGAATAGTGTTTCCATGTAATTAAGTGCCAAATATAGACGTGTTTTAAGGAGTTATTTCCATTTTACTGAACTTAACACGAAGTGTTTATCTGCGAAAATGTGCAACCAGTTAAGAAAATTGATATGTTTTTTTTTCCAATCGTATTCAGATATAAATAAAATTCATTTATAGTAAAATTGTATTTTGATAACTTCACTGTGAAATTATGAAAATATAGAGCACTATTATCTTAAAGTAATCTATTAAAACCATTTAATAAAGCTTTGATACAATTTAATGCTTGCTTTCAAAACGAATCAATTATTCGTTAAGTACATACTTAACTGTAATTTTTATAAAATTACATATCAGAGATATCTTTTTAATGATTTGTATTTGAGGGTAAAGTAATTCCGAGGAAATTATTATGATAACGTTGAATATATCAAAAGCATCAAAATGTCAATAAGTGTACGTAAAACATCAACTATGCTATGAATTAGGTACGCCTACAAAAAAGATGTCTTGTAAAAAAATGTTTATGTAGGGTTTAATGGGCTACTTGAGAGTTTATGGGACAACGTTGTGTCTTAATTTAATACATAAAGGGATAGATTTGACATTTAGATAATATATTGTTATTTTAAAAAGGCCTTTATAAAACTAATGTCAAGAATTGACATAATGGCATTTTTTTCATAATTTTATTATTAGCACATAAAATAATATTTTTTATCGTATACACTGTATTGCAGTTTTCGAACGAATGAGATTAACATTTTCCCAAGCTTTGCAAGTAACCTTATAAACATATTATGATTACAGACAAACACGATTTATTTGAAAAAAAGTAAAGTTGTTAAAACAAACTACCTCCTTATAACTTCATCAAAAATATGGAAAATTTGAACTGGAATACAAATCGACTTACTCTTTTGATTAAAAACAATACGCTTGAAGAAGGTTAAAGTAAAGTTAAAATGATTATACTAACTCTTTATACATTATCAATAGTATTGTTCTTATAAACTGAAATAGTTCAGCTCTTTATAGTATTGCAATGCGTTTCATTGCTAGAATTTCCTTAAAAAAGCAATGTCAGTCATTTTTGTACTGACAAGCTATTTAATATGCTGTATGTAATAACGTTGAACTTTGATACAGATTTTTCATTGTACTGAATATGAAGATACGATGGGGTCGGTACAGCAAGCTTTAGCCTATCACCTCACTCCTCTATCCGGTTTAATTATATATCTACGACTACGACATTGCCTGACCATACAGATTACAAATTCTGCATATTTCTGGGTCAATAAATATCATCAAGATGAAATCCTATTGTCATAAAAAGGCAAATATTTGGATATGTATCTAATTATTGATAGTGAACTTTATTATGTATTACAAACTGTCTGATGAGTGGCAATAACCAGCAGTATAAACGTAGATTAGAGCAATAAATCACTACAATTTAGAATATTTGTAAGGCATTTTAGAGCGATGTCTTCATATAGTTATATAAAACTTTCATATTACAAAGGTGTTACGTGTATAGCTTCTGCACATAAAGATAAACGTAAGTGTGTCATTTCAAAGCAGTGCGTTGTTTTGTAATAAAAAAGTTCCTTAAATTATAAATATTTATTGCAATGACAATAAAACATAGAACATGTACTATATAAATTGTTAAATGGAATTTGCTGTGTCCAACAATGCATATTAATATTTTAACTGAAATTGCAAAGTTAATAAGTTTAAACTATGTTCTCTTGTGCAACTAATTTAAATAAAAATAACAACATAACTATCTTTAAATTCAGATATACAGCATCAACAGTGTTGTTGTCAATCCACATAATAACTTGAATAGCGGTAATTATCAGTGTGTACGTTTTGTTAAGATTGGAATGAGACTGTATGTTTTTGCTTTGCTCTTTTTTGTGTTAATTAATTTATTTATTACTTTTTATTAATTAATTTACTAATGTGCCTGTGCAATCATAATTCTCTAGCTGATCTAGCTCAAGGAAACATATGTTAAACCGTTCTCGATCATTAACATAATAAATAATTATTCCATGTACATGGATAGGAGGTCGAGCCATATCAAGTTGTGTTTAGAAAATTCTCATTTTTGATGACATTGAAATAGCACTTCAAGAATCAGCCATTGAAATAATGCAGACAGTATTGATCTGCAGGCTCAACAAGAATATTTCTATTTTCGTAAGAAATGTCGGGGATTTATTACATAATTAGACGCAAAAAAGTATGTAAGGTCATAAAAAAGACAAGATATTATGTGCAGCGATTCCTTATGATTTTGGAAAATGCCATTTATTACATCTTCAGAGATAGCGTAACGTAAGGCGTTTATTCAAAGTTTCTATCCATTCATATTTACAACACATTTACTTAGTAAATTCAACTAACGTTATCAATGATGCATAATTTTCGTAATTGAATAACACTACTACAATAATCTAGCCACGTACATGAATTGTTTTCGTCTGTATATCAAAAATTGGTCCATTCAAGTGTTGCCTGTACAAACATTGCATAATGCTACAATCTTACAAGTTACACGTTTAAAACAGCAATCTCATAATTACTTTGTCTTGATTTTATTTGAGATCAACAGACATTGTTTTGAATCCCAAATTTGAACAACAATACAACAACAACAAATATTTTATAACGGTAAGAAATAACTATTGACTATTGATAAGGTTTCAGGTCTTTATTATGAGGGCTATCAAAACTTAAAATGAACTGTAAATGAGGTAGACAATAAATATTATTATTAAAAATATGTTGATATTTATTTATATCTGTCTATATTATTGGACAATTCGACAGGCTTGTTCAATCTTGAAGTAATAAGCCAGAATATTGCGTTTACATACATATCTAAACATATTGTTACATGTAGTTATTTCCAGTTATATGAACACTTATTAAGGCCATCGATATTTGCATGAACTATGTTTTGTCATCCATCTGCAATGCTAATTTTTGGACAAATAGATCTCACTGATTAATCTCATTTAAGTATATTTGCAATTATATGGTAAGCATATTAGCTGATAGATCTGTCATATGTAGATACCGTAATATTTGCATTTTTTCTTTCCTGTATTTGCATATTTATGTATAATTCTTGGAAATGTCTGAGTAAAGCTCAAATTTGGTCCTTGAAATGGCATTTATCTCATCCGTACACTATTACATAAAAGTCAACATAAAAAACGCTGGCTCCAAAATGCTAGGTTACATTAATTCATGTTATACTTATGTGAAAGCATTATCTACAGTGCACTAATGGACACAAAAATTCTATCTCAAACTGCTGCTTGCAAGCAGTGTTTTTGAAATTGATGAAGCAGGAAAATACACGCTCTAAGAAACAACAAGTATAAAACTATAAGGCAAAAGACAAGGATTATCATTTTCCGTTAAAAGTGTGACAAAGAAATTATTTTATGCTTCCTAAGATGCACTTTTAATGATATTTTATACAAGTTTGCCTAAAATTAACTTCATTTTTACTAAAATCGCACAGAGGAGAAATATAACATTTCCTCTATAGACAAGAGGTCCTTATCAAGATGATCCTTTATCTGTTAAGCACTGTAGTGTTAGTTAGGGTAGCTATTGTCATGAAAATGAATAATAAGTTGGGTGGTTTGGACACAGTTTTGACTGTTTATTAATTGCCAATACATTATATCGACCAAAAAATATTTTTGTTACATGTTTTGAACAATATGGGAAATAAATGTTAATTACAAAAAAAACTTCATTAATTTATATTTAAGGTTTGTACCCATATGCGATGTTTATACAAATAACTAACTGGTCAAGAAACAGTTTATTGTAAATTGACATACAATAATTTAGGCATTCTAATTAGTCTGAAATTGGCTAAAGACCTTGTTATTATAATTAAATTCCACAACTTATAAATCCATTTCGTTTATCAGCTACAATTAAAAGCCGGGCAGAAGTTCCAGAAAATAGCTACTACGTAATACCACGGAAACTGAAAGGGAGAAAAAAACAGAAAAAAAACAGTGTAAATAAAAACTTCAAAAAAAGTTTTAAAAAAAAACAACAGAAAATAACAGTAACAAAAATGGAAGCGTTAAAACTACAACGATAAAACAACGACACAAGGAGGCAGGTATCACAATAAACAATTTTGCACTAGAAAAAAAATATCATTATTTTTTTGTCAACAATGGTATGTTTCTTTTACAGCAGACATACAGATATTGACTAATGCCGCAACGTAACATATGTAAAGATTATTATGATTTGTCTTAGCCTTTTAGATTAAAAACAAAATCAGACGGAAATGAAAATGTAAGGAAGTGGAAGCATTTAAAATGGAAAGTCATAAAAGCTATTAACTAGTAAGTCATAAAGCCTTTTTTTATTGAAATCGTAAGAATAATTCAGACAAATAAATTACTTTATCATAAGCTTAAGATTTCTTTTTTACTTCTGATATATTTTGATTACTAAACCTTTGATTGTGTAGCAAGGGAAAATATATGGTTAAGAACGTTGCATCATTTAGATAATTTGATTCTACACAAAGTTTAAATGTGACCGGATATTGTGTTAACCTTATCAGACATTAGTCTTTACTTACTGAATAATATAAAAAAAACAACGTCTAGTGACAATAAAAGGCAAAAATACAACTGAGGTGAGCTACAGAATATAGTAAAATGATGCTGGTTGATAGTGTCTATCTGCTGTCGTAAATCCTCAATCTATAATGCTAAAAATAAGATCCTTAAATCCACATGTGTATGTTCATACATTGGGCATCAGAATTGCAGCCACCGTTTTAGCCTGCGTGATTGTAAGCGGCGACTATATGAGTAAAAATTATAAGTCTCTATGCATCTCTGGTGGTTTTGACCCCCTAGTGTTGCTAAAAGTGTAACACCCTCATCGTATCTGCTTCGGCGCCAGAAATTATTGTTGCGCTGTTAAGCAAATAAATAAATAAATAAATAAAATAAAATAAATAAATGAAAAATAGATAAATTAAATCAAATAACATTAATAAATGAAATAAAAAATCATAATTTTCAATATAAAGGACAGTTAAAAGCGACGTGTTGTTGCTTAGATCTTAGATTGCATATTATCTGTATGTGAGGATCTTAGAAACTGTTTATATAGTTTATCGTGTCAACGCATCAAAATAGTGACATGAATATGATTATGTTTGACATGTATAAAAAATTTCATTCTTATTGTCAAACTCAGCCGTTTATATCATTCTTGGGAATTTAATTTGAGTTTACTTCCTTCAATATATCGGTTTGTCTTTTCCAGAAATGGATCAATATAAGGAAAAAGTTAATGTCATGGGACATCTAATTAGGACTGATGATGTCATTACAAAAGTCTTTCTTGAAACTTTAGCACATTGCTATACTTTTATTGCTTTGACGCAAATAGCATTTAAGTATAAAATATATTTAATCTTTATACTATTTCTTAGAAAAATCTGTGTGCATGGGCACTTGAATGGAATTGTTATTGCACCTCAGTTGCTATTAAGCTTCAATTTGTTCATTTTCTATTATGCAATTTGTGACGGTTAAGCTGTTTTGTTATAAAATTTCATTAGATTTAACGGAACATTTATATAATGTTTTCCCGTTTGTTTTTATAAAGTGTTTTCTGATTTCGCAAGAATTACGAAAATGAAGACGTCGTAAGGGTTAAAAATGTTAATAAAAACGAAGCCATTGATTTTCCTTATGCCTTTGTTTTAGATTTTGCATTATCAAAGATAAAGCAATAGAACATAAGAAAGGCATCTCAGACAATCGTTAAATCGATTATAATAAATGGCTACAAAATATTTCTAACAAACAGAGATTAGCAAGCACGCAATACATTTGTACAACAGAGAAGGGGGGGGGGAGAAACAACTACCACAAGTCTCCGTAAGTTAAAACCATGTTAAACGCCCCGTTATGCTATGCTATAGTATGTTATGGTACGTTACGATACGTTATGTGACGTGACGTGTTATTTTACATTAATACTATGTTTGAACATTTCATTCGGCGTAACATTATCGCTTTGTTAACACTTTCTTACGCAGTGTGTAGACAAAACAAAACCTAGCAAAACCTTTTTTCTTGTTTGACTTAACAATAGGGTTAAAAATGTTAATAAAAACGAAGCCATTGATTTTCCTTATGCCTTTGTTTTAGATTTTGCATTATCAAAGATAAAGCAATAGAACATATAATAAATGGCTACATAATATTTCTAACAAACAGAGATTAGCAAGCACGCAATACATTTGTACAACAGAGAAGGGGGGGGGGAGAAACAACTACCACAAGTCTCCGTAAGTTAAAACCATGTTAAACGCCCCGTTATGCTATAGTATGTTATGGTACGTTACGTTACGTTATGTGACGTGACGTGTTATTTTACATTAATACTATGTTTGAACATTTCATTCGGCGTAACATTATCGTTTTGTTAACACTTTCTTACGCAGTGTGTAGACAAAACAAAACCTAGCAAAACCTTTTTTCTTGTTTGACTTAACAATTTGGTATTTTGATGATCACTAAATGATAAATTAAATATATAATTTCATTAATTCAATGTTTATCTTACATGGGGTTATTGAAAGCGAGAGTTGTACAAATAGAATTTGTAATACTAAACCAGTCGATCTAAACTTTTTTTGTAAGTAAGCTTAAGGGCAGCTCCTCATAAAGCTTTTACAAAAAAGTGTAACATTAACCAGAAGGTGAAGATTTTATCGAAAATAAAATAAAACAATAAATACTTCAAAGTGATAGGAAAAATATTGAATAAAGACTTCACTTTTAGAAAAGCCATTGTCATATTAAACAAGCTCGTAAATTTTATATTATTTTTGCAGTTAAGTCAACTCCTTAAAATATTCAATAGCACATTGCTATTTACGTGTACATGTAATTTAATAAGTCTTTCCCGATATGGATTAACCGTTTTTTTCTTGAAAGGATAAAAACATATGATGTATGGTAGAGGAAAGGCAGAGATGTATTTGAAGAGGATGATTAATGAATTAGCTGCCATTTTCAGTATCATCAAACTACAATGTTTTTCGTGATGTCATTTTCGACAGAGGCTTTTATAATAGAGAGCTTTGTTTAACCTTTTAGCACGTACATAGGATAAAAAACAGATGTAAAAAACATCAAGAGAAATAAAAAAGAAAGCAAAAAATGTAGTATGTTTTACTTTATTAATAAGCATGTACTGTATTAGGAGGGGACGGTGTTAGATCTATATAAACAGTTTAACTTTATGATGAGGCACTCTTTGGTTGTTGCTGTCAATAAATTATATTTCCCGTTACTGGTGTTTGGACAACATAATCGAAGCCCATTGCGACAGGATATGTATATATCCCTGACCTATCTAATTCTATTTATCAGATTATTGGATACCATAAGAATTTCACAACAACGCATTTGTTAACAAAGGAACACATGGGTAATGTTTGTGGTGAACGCTATTGCTATTCAAATGAAAGGTTAGAGTAGGAAACTATCACTTGTTGAAGTGCGAAACGTAAACGTTGCTGTCTGTACTCACATTTAATCTTAGTGAAGTTTACTTAAAGGTACGTTTTTCTACTCTTGCTTGCATGTTTACAAAACAAACACCCGAACACGAACAATGTAGTTAACTTTGTTAAGTTACTTAACTTTCGGTTATTCTTCCCATTCATAAACATCGTTGCATTCAAAGTAATTAGACTTTAAAATTTGAATGAGTTGTTTTGTCTTTCACAAACACCTCAAATTAAAATTGTTGGATTTGAAAGTTTTAATTTTGTAAGTTTTTTTTCTGATATAATTATACATTAAGTAATTACATTTTTTTTAAGTTTAGAATATAAAAATATGGATAAAACTGAGATATTTAAAAACAGTAGAACTTCGTCTTCCAAAACATTTTTTACTCGCAAACAGATTTTGGTAAAGACCCATGTTATGATAAAAAACATAAATTTCTTTTCAAACATATTCCTTTCGAACTTGAACTTTTGCAAAAACAATCCCTGCTTACTGCTTACTGTAAATAGACCTTTTCTATCAGAAAATATATGGTCAATAAAAAGAGATGAGAACATTGGAGTTAATTGTCTGTTTTGGCAGATAAATTGTGTCTGGGGCTACGTAGATGATCAGGAATTGATGTTAAGATTGCAATAATTACATGCATTAAGACAGATAAGTAATGATATTATCAGGGAAAAGGCGCTTTTATTATTGTATGTATTGAAGTAGGATAGAACAAGAACATACCCAAGTGATTCTTTACATCATTTTTGTAAAAAGAAAATATTGTTAGTTATCTACGTTTAAGAACAATTATGTTATAGTCAATGTTTCATTTCAAATAAGCCCTAAATTGATTTTAAAAGACAAAAGGACATACACTAATGGTGTTTTGCTAGTCTAGTCTTGCAGATATTATAGCGTTTTAAAGTCAATTGTATGCAAGATATATCCTCCTGCAATGGTCATTTACAAGATAAACTGAAACAGTTATATCCGAGTTGAGACAATATTGATCCGTTTTGTTTACGATCTGTTTCCTTTTTTGTAAGAATAATAGGGTGTTTATATCACAAGCAGACGCCGAAAGATATAAAATTCTCATAAAAATCATACACTTCTCGAGCATGGCTGCATCACGCTGCAAAACTTATTCTGCAATTTGAATATCTAAAATATGTTTAACCTTTGTAAATATTTCATTTAAGGAGAAACCTCAATAAAATGTTTGTGTTTGACATGTATTACTACATATAAATTGAAACGATTTTAGCTTAATAGTCAAAAGGCGGCTACAACAGAGATCTTTGTTGTAGAAGTGATGCACAAAGTTACGTTCCTCAAAAATGTAATAAAATACACACTCAAAATGATTTGCTTATGATTTAAAGCATCTGTAACTAAATAAGATAACTAAACAGACAAACACGATCATTATATCTTTATTCTTGTTTCCCCAAATTTTCAGTCACTGTGATTTTCTACAATATTATGATTCAATATGCATAATAATTTACTTTTTTGTAAAGCAAACACACTTTTCTCCACCTCTTTACTAATAATAGCTTGAATACCTTTAAAATACACGTGTTTCCTCTTTTCATGTTGCCTTTGTCAATACATGTTCAAAGATGAAAACATATAATAGTTATTTAGTATAATTTATACAGACGTTATTTTAGCTCGATTGTGCAGGAAGCTGAAAGGAGATGACACACTCTTGAATCAGTTCCTGGAACCATGTAAATACTGAGTACTTACTAAGTAATGATGTAATGATATTTGTTCAAGGAAACAAAAGCTTTTCATTGACATGTTTTAAACCCACACAGCCAGCGATTCTTAGAGTTCAATTCGCTGACACATTGACCACTCAGCCATTTGTCCACATGAAATATTTATAGATTCCAAATATCCTGAATTTATTTTGTTTCATTATTAATTTTGATACTTTCTGGCATTGTCCTACATCCTTTGGTAAAATCACATCTGATTGCATACTTAAATAATATGTATTATAGATGTTGATAAATCTTTACGTAGAAGCAAAATAGTTCGGTGCCAGGCCCAACATTTTCCTAAAAGCGGCTGTTAAAATAGATCATTAAAATATGTATATTTTAGTTACAGTTATTTTTTATAATCCTTTACATGGTCATATAACGTAACAAATTGTCTGTATAACAAAATGATAAAAATACATTTGATTTTTGAGAAAATCAAAAATTACATTATACATAGACAGAAACCGATATAAACAACATGATTATCAAATGACAATCTATATTCAAAGATACAATTTTGTTAATATACTTTATCCTTTGTGACTCTCTGACTTTTCAGATGTTTTTGGAAACAGAAAGATTTATTTCATGGTTTTCAAATGGTTGGATTTTCTCACTTAGCCATACAGAGCAAAAAAATAAGTAAACGAAAATGATTACGTATGTAAAATTAGTGAACATTAAACGCTTGCTTAGAATATAATTTTGAGAAGAAGTGTTGAACTATTTAATTATCTTTTTTATGTCATGCTATCTGTAAACGAAGCAAAGCAGGATATGTATCTAAAACGCGTTTACTTTTGAAACGTTTTAATCAATTGAACCAAAGTATGTCAACTAAACTATACTAGAATGTTAATGGTAAATAATACCATACGCATATTACTAACCTTTGGGACAGCTAGTGATACGTATGCCAATATGTAAGGCGTCGAATACAATTTTAAAAGACAATCGTCTGCTGTTATGCCGTAAAGGAACGCGGCAAATGTGATACAACAAATAAAACTGATTGAACAAGAATATGTCTTACAGGAAATCAGAAATAATACGAAAGTAATAAGAAAGAGAGGCGAGACGGAGATTGTCAACAAAAGGTCGACACACTACTAACCTTGCATGCTCTCAAACGGTCATAGGCAGCAGACACGTATCAGTATTTGTTTTTAATTTTGTAACGTACGAAAAGCTTACTTATTTGTTATGTTATATCCATGTTTTGCAAATTAATGGGGATGTGACTTTGAGTTGTGACTGAGTTGTGACTGACCTACTGATATCATAAAAATCCAATCCATGTAACTTAAAGCGATGGGTCAAGAGGGTTTATAAACTCACAGCAAAACAAGTCGTTCGTCTTAAATCCTCTGTTCGCCTTGTACATATAGATATATATTCCAAAGGGCATTAGGTTTGAAAAAAGTCTTAACTACAGCTAAATTCAAAGAAATACAATAGAAAAATTATAAGTCACTGAAGGAAATATGTAATACTTTATACCCCTGCCTAGGATAGAATATACTAAAATGCTTGTTTTTTTATTTGTTAGATTATTTTTAGAACACATCCACATTGTTTTTTTTTCCACCTGCTTATAATCACGAACGTTCAATATAAGAAATTCGAACACTGGAAAAATACCGAAACTCGTACACAGCAGTACAACCTATATTAATCTCGGCTAGCCACTTTTTTAATACAGTTTAGGCAGCTGTCACGACCTGTGTATGCAATTTTCAAAAAAAATGTTTATTTACTGCGCTATGTATAAGAGACACTCAATAAGTCAATTATCTATATGTAGGTATTCGTTTCTGTTAATAATACTATTATATACTACTCTGACAAAATGATGAGATTTGATATTTTTGAAGTAGTTTTGCAGACTGAACACCATGTATGTATACAACTTTGCAATAAACATGCATTTGTGTTCGGCAATGAAACATTTTACTTGAATGAACTCGTTCAATAGAATTCAGCATTGTAATGTACATACTAAGTACAATAACCTTCTAATACTGGACTAAAGTAAACAAATCTTATGTCTTATCATTTGTATTATTTCGTTTGGTGTCAGCTTTAACTGTCTGTCGATATTAATATTATATTAATAAAAAGTTTTACTATTATTTCCTTTTAAATATCACTTAAGTGATTATCCTGTCCGTGCCCTTTCTTGTGCCCTGTCCTGTTTTTTGTTTGGGGTGCTCCTGGGCTCCTTGCCGCTGGTTATTAATGCTGGATCATGTGTGGGTTGCGTTCATTGAACGCCACCTTTCCTAGTTCATCTTGTTTATCATATTTTACGAAATCAAGTTACTTTCGTTAACCTTTTCAATTTTGTGTGAGCCAGGTCAAAAAGTGACCATGATTTAACCCAGTGTAACAATTGGATTAAGCCAATTTCCATAAAACCCTAAAAAATCAAAGGGTCTGTTATACATGTATGCATAATAAGAGTAATACATTCTCTAAATGTTTTAGACAAAATTAACATCGTTATATTGGTAGTATTTAAACAAATATAAACATTAATACGCAGTTTTCTTTCCTATCCTACTATCGCTTGTTGGTTATCAAATGCCACCGAGTATGATGTTTATTTCGATATCTTTGAAATTCTGTGTTTGCAGATCTATATCTTTTGATAAATGCCCATTTAGCAACGTCGTAGTTATATGGTAAGAACATTCTCTGATATATCAGATGTCTGTAGAATCTTTGATATTTGCATTATTTTCCTGTCTGTATTTGCATACTTATGTATATAAATGTAAATAGATATAAGCGTGAGGAGTTTTTTCCAGCGTAGTAATGTAATTTATATGCTGTTATATAATAAGCCGTTGTTAATATTGCATTTAAATGGAAAATATATGAATCTTGGACTGTTATATAATTTGAACATTGAGAAATTATTCTAAACGATTGATTTGCAAAATAAAAAAAGATTACCAGTAATAGTTTCTTATGCTCCTTGATCGATACATTAGAAATGACTATTGTTTTAATAGGTATGTTGGTTGTCTGTTTGTTTACAAGCAAGTTTACAAAAATGTTTACAACCTACTGCCTCCAACCGTCACTATCCAAGTGCTTGCATCTTGAACAGTTATACCCGCCAAAGTCAGAGTGCGCAGGATCGATAATCAAGATCACGATGACCAAAAGTACGAAACAGTAACATTGGACGTAACATCAAAATAGCAGTAACTTTGACCCAAACATAAATACTTTGTTTGTATAGAATGAAATTGCTTCCAATAAAGTATTCAAAAGATTTTTTTTTATCTCACGTGCAAATTACTGTGAGGAGTGGGAACGTAGGGTTGTCGTTCACATGGAATTTTAAAGTTAGATTAATCTTATACAATGTTGGTAACTGATTGTAAGTCATTAAATTTTATATGACCATGCGGTGTTTTAACGGATAATCGTTTTCTTTTTTTAATTTTGTTATTTTCATTTTCAGAGAATGATAAATTTGACGATAGAATTTGACTTATATTTAACAAACATTAGTCAATGGAATTTAAGACTATAAAAAAGCGGGGAGATACATGTATCCTTGAAACATTTTTGTTTTCCATCGGAATCATCGATTCCAGCACTTTTAAGTGTTGAAAAATTGGTACCGCTCAGGTCGATGCTGAGTTGGGCGTGAGAGATGTTGCACTTTTTAATTATCCCTCATGTACAGACACAATCAAACCGAGTATGCAATTTTCATGTGATTTCGTTGTGAGTAATGCTTCCGAGGAATCACATTTTATTCAGAATTTTATTCAAAGCCGCTTACTGAAAAATAAGAAATAAGAAAAACACACGTGTTTATATATATATGTAGCTACTTGTGAATGCAGTTGTTTTACAAATGCCCCTGAGGAAAAATAATTATGTTAAGTATGCAGACACATTGCACCTGTACCTACTTGTTTAGGCAGTTCGACAGTAATATTCATATTTGATCCAAATATGAAATTCCTCAGAATATTTATTATTTAGCTTTACATCAAGTTATGCTGAAAGTTATCTGTTTGTAATTTTGATATCCAGGAACTACTGAGTTTTTGTATTTCGGTGTCTACTTAAACATTTTGTCAAAGCATTTGCCAAGATAGTGTGTATTTATTTATTAATATTTTGTAAGATAAGAAGAATTTGTTGGTAACCATAATTTTGTATTACTTTCAATAATTACTTATATAAACGCTATTAAATGAAGAAAAATGAAAAAAGCCAGTGAATCACAGAAAACAGTCGCAATTTCAATAGACACAGCTAAACGAATATATCAAATTTAATCTTATACTACCTATGAAGTATCCAGGCATAAAACATGATTAATTCTAAAACATTCCAAGCATTTTACCCAAATCTTGGATTCACACATTGTGTGCTTATTATAGCTTTTTTACTTTATATTATGTCAAAGAAGATCATACAGTATATGGGAGTTTGTTCAGGACAACACATACGACAATGCGCCTGTAAGAAAACTAATTGTTGCTACTATAGTAGTTATTTAGAGCAACCTTAACATTGTTTCCAAACTTCTAGAGATTCAACTACCTGATATATACACTACACTGTTTTTATAACGTTAATTACAAAACGTTTGTTAACAGTCTAGCTACATGAAACAAGATTTATGTATCAGCTTTGTACATGCATCTTTTGTTTTTCTAAGAAATAGCATCTAAGGTAATATAAACTAATGTTTCAGTCAGAACAAAATTAAAAGTGCGATAAATTGCTCTGCAAAAAGTGCTTGTTCATACTTTATTGATAAGGAAACCGCTGTCTAATTAATACAAATGATGTACTGAGATAGGAATTTGATGCATGTTTGTTTGCTTCGAGAATGGTTAATGTATGAGATGCCTAAGTCGACAAAAATTAAACAACGGGATTTTGATAATGCAATAACAGTTCAAATAGAAACTTTAAAAAATCATTTTTCTGCTGATTGTTCCCTGCTCCTCACCAATTTTCAAATATACCAAGTACAAAAAAATGTCTTTGAACTAATATATATTTAGGGCGCTTGAAATTTTCAAGTCATTTAAGATACCGACGAAATGAACCTAAGATAATATGATAGGGTAAAATGTTTCGATTATACTATTTATTTTCGTAATCATGTACCATTCTTCTTTAAAACATTGTTTTTCCCTCATCAAATCGGGATATCTATAGAAAAATTAGAAGCATTAAAGGATACAGAAGAAATTTCAGGCAATGTACTATGCTATTAAAGATTACTCCGTGACATGTAAAATATGCAATCACTGCCACTTAAAGACTTTCAAACAAGGGATTAATGACAGGGTTGCAAATGAAAGACACTGAATCAATATTGAAACTGAAATAATTTAATAGTTTATACAGAATTTATCTAACATGCAGTTCGATTATAAAAGAAGCTATAGACACACACTCAGAAACGTAGTACTGAACAATGAGTGAACGTGTTCTGCTCTGCTGAAGAAAACAACTGCTTGCCACTGACGGGGTTGGTTTGGACCTTTAAGGCTGGACTTCCTAAGATTACCAGTCAGGCGCGTAAACTACACAGCCATGCCGCCACATAGTTGAGAAAAACTGGTAGAAATTTACTTCATTATTATGTCCTAAATTACTGAGGGTGCGTTATATGTGATAAGCTGGAACACGTTAAAATATATATCTCATGCAGGTTATTGAGAACAAAATGATTTCTGTAACTTTAGTTTTTTTTTCTCTCGGAACATAGGCAAAAGGCAATCATACTGTTTCCACTGAAATATTCCCTTTGAATTTACCGCCGGGAAAAATGCTTATTTAATGACTTCTTATATACATGTCTATTAATCCTGTGCAAATATCAACGGATCTAAAGTAATCCAAGTTCTGTTTAAAGTTTTACAGAGAAATATAAGACAATTCATATTTGATTAGAGCATTTTTCAGATCAGTTGAATTTGTTTGTAGATAAATGAAACTTGTAAATTCACAATTTAATAAAGACGTTATTACAAAGCTGCATGCCTGGGTGTGAGCCAAACAGTTTTAATGAATTAACCTTTAAATGCATTATTATTATCATAATAATAAATTAAAGATATTTACAATTCCAGCATTAATTTTACATGTTACATGCAATGACTGACTTGTACTTATCAATATAATTTTACTGCATGACGAACGCAGTAAGAACTTTTTTGCACATTTTGGCATTTATGTGACATTTAAAAGTACCTTTTGCAATGTGTAAATTATTTTCTTTGTTCACTTGAAAATATTAAGCTTTTTTAATACATTTTCAATTTTGTCATAACAATAAGCATTGCTCCGAGGGCATGCTGCTTTAAGAAACAATCAATTTGTTTTAAAACGGGGCTGACATTCAAACATTGAAGACGTTTGCATAGATTTACCTTTTGTACATTGCTTTCTGTGACTCTGTTACACCATCAACAACAAAAAACGATTTTAACATATGCTTACCAATATTTAAGCTCGAAGAAAAAAAAACAACAGTACTGCCACATTTCATAAATGTGTTTCTTTGAGGTTAAGTTTAACCTTCGTCTAAGTTTCAGAATCTAATGTATCCCGTATCGGATAAGAAAATAAAACGCCAGAGATATCTGATTTGTTCACAGATCCATATTGTCTAAAATGCTTCCGCATATGTTATATACTAATTTCAATACAGACAATTGTATTCTTCTTGTTTTGATTTATATGATCAGACGATGAAACATGTTAATATGTAAGTCGACTTCAGCAGAATTTGGCAAGTTGAAAGAAACCGATTTATTCTGAATATTTTTAACTTGTCTAGATTGATTGAATTCGTATTAAATATATACGTGTTTTGATTATGTCAAATACTATCCTTTTCTTAGAATCCTATTGTTAAATATTGCTTAACAAAGTCGAATATTTTTCAATAGTTTCAAGTACATCAGGCATCTAAAACATAATACAATCTTGGAGAAAAGGGGGAAAATAAAACTAAATTTTCGAAATAATCATTAATTTTATTTTTGATGGTTCGTCTTTCAATTTATCAAAATTGATCTGGTTACAAACCCATATGCGCAATACTATCTACTGCAAGCAATAAATTTTATGTTGAAATTAAGCCTTTTTCAATACAATAGGAAGTTTAAATTACGTCTACATTTATTTCACTCAAGACATATACAATGAGTATAAGATTACATGAGGTATAAAGACAAAAACTGTGTCACCAATTGACCATGTCTCAAAATGAAAAGGAAATTTACACAATAGGCAACGCTCCTTCATATTAATTTTACGAAAACAAAATGTTAGATCAGAATATAACATATGGTATTTTTTATCTTTATCTATTATTTACGATCATGATCTTAACAGCTCAGTGTACAGTCATCGAAAATAAATGCCATTTGGAAATAAACAACGCAGCCAAGACAAACAGTCTTTACAATTTGCTGACACGCACATTGTCGGTAAAGTGCAAACACAACTGCTGTCCTGACTAATATTGGAGTTTTAGTTCATATAGTTCATATACATATTTATGCACTTTAATTTACTAGATAACATCGCTGTGAAGTATGATATTTATGAATTTCCATTTTTAGAATAGATTAAAGTATCGTTCCTCCCTGAAATAATGCAAGAAGTATTAATGCCGCAATATGTCGTGACATAAAATCCATTTATTTAAAAAGAATCATTTGTTACACTTACTACTATTAAATGTAAATGGGTCATGCTATGTTCAATGATATCTTTGGCATTATCAGGTCAATCGTACCTAAAGCAATACTATACAGTGCATTGCAATAAACGATATGTTTTGCAATACACAAATGTTTTGTGACAGATTAAAGTAAAATATTGCTATACTTTAGTTTTATTTTACTATTTTCAATTAAGTCACTCAACTGGTATATAACTTTTTGCCATTCTTATTAAAATGTGCTTTGATCCGTAGAAAAGAAAGAAACAGTTGAGATTGACACGTGCATTATAGGTTTGTCACGAGTTGTTAAGGTCTCCTAGGAAATGGATGTCTGGTGATACGAGGAAATGGCTCAATTTCCTGCAAATCTGTGTCAGTGGAGACTTTATTTTTAAGAATATTATAAATTAATACGGCTTCTCCTTTTTAATCATCAAATTGGTAGAAAGATTTAAAATTTGAGAATAATACATCAAAATGTAGATTTTGTAGCAAACAACCAAATAAAGCTCTGCAAAGGAACAGATATTAATTGTTCTCCTTTTTTGAATTTCTCCTATATAAATTTGTATTAGTAATAAGTTAAACTGAAATGAATAGGGAAATTGAAACAATTGCATAAATTTTAAAAGTTATTTTTATGCTACAATATTATCTGTCAGCAATATATGAAGATTTGTTTTGTATTATAATTCAACGCAGCAACTTAAATATATTTATATAATGCTTACTTTCAAGATATTAAGATGAACAATTTGACACTTTGGCGTCAGTGAGATAGTTCCAAATATTGAATAATCGCTTCTATATACTGATCAATCATATTAATATGTAAAATAGAAATTACTTTTGAATACTATTACAATGTTATGAATAAATTTGATCTTTAATCCTTTATTTACATTTTAAATTTCTGCTTTTAAGGCTAAATGGTTTATTAAATTTCAAAAAGAAATGAATAAAACTAATTGAAATGCGGTTTAATAAAAATACAATGGGCGCAACTTATAATTATCAAACTTATTAAATAGATACATAATTTACTCACAACACACATAAATGTACAACTTTTTATAAAATAAAAATTCTAGTTTAAAAGACACTCCACTTACGTTTCCAGTCAAACTGTTCCATTTCAATTTGATAAATGTCTGTGTCTCAAAGGAATATATAAACTAGACATATGTCAAAACCGTTTTCAACTTGATTAATCATACACGACTTACAGGCTGTCCTTGAGTCATATACAGAAGCAGTTTGTTACCGGGGTAAAATGTTAAACATTTTTTAGATGCGTCTGGATAAAGTTTGCTTCTTTTGATACAAATTGTAAATTGATATTTAAATTATTTTTGTTAAACATATATACACGTTAACTAGAGTAAGTATAAAAATCATAAATTTGAAACATAATTAACTATAAAGAATGTTAACTCTTCAACACAAATTTGAGTATTCCAAAAAGGCCAACTAACTATGTTAATGCATTTTCAAGCTGCTCCAATGAAAAACCAGTTTTTCTAAGTTTCAAAAAATAAAGTAAGAAAATACATCCAAAGCAATATAACTGAGTCTTAAAATTGATTGAATTACTCTTTTATTTAAAAACAAGAACTTACAAAATTACTTTGTTTAAACAGAAAAATTCATTTGTATATAATGCATATTGGGCTATTGAAATTTATTACATCAAATATGATGACATTTGTTTGACATAACAATGCATTTCTCTGATATGTTTTATTTTTATAGCAATATCATATTTGACGTTTGAATGGAAAACTATATCGATTAAATCATAATAAATGTCACCTTATATGTGAAAAACATGCTCAATTATGTGTGAATTAGTTCCAAAACGTCTAACTTAATTGCCTTGTGTAAATATTTGAATATAGGGAAATTATAGTTACACTGTATCGATGTGCGAGCTGTCAGAATGATTGACGATTGAGATTGTAATTGCATGGTTCATTTAGGAAAGATAAACATTGGGGAAACATTTCTTCGATGAATTTCTACAAAATCTATTTTTGGTTAACCACACATATCATTCAAATCGTTTCTTTTAAAGTTACAGAAATGCTCGGTAACAAGTAACAAGGAAAAAGCGGGAAAGTTTAATAAAAAATCACAAGTTTGAATAATAATATGATCTTGACAATGGATCACGTATTTCACGTAGTGTATGTGTGACCGGGTACAATTATGCTGTTTACCTTATTATTCTGAACAAGAAAGTAGGGAAACGGTCGTTATGTGCACTAGTTCTACCCTGCCATTTTGTAAATCTACAAGTAGTATGTATTACATTCAAACTTATCTCATCTGTGGTAGTTTTAATCCAATTGTGTCCTGTTGCACCATTGCGTCACAAAACGTATA
This sequence comes from Ruditapes philippinarum, assembly GCF_026571515.1. Taxonomy (NCBI): domain Eukaryota; kingdom Metazoa; phylum Mollusca; class Bivalvia; order Venerida; family Veneridae; genus Ruditapes; species Ruditapes philippinarum. The sequence goes on from NW_026856463.1 coordinate 46,378, forward strand.
CAGACATTATTATTGTTTGTAAAATGTGCTATTAATAAGACGGTCAGTGTTACCAACATATTTTTAAAGTCAGTCTTAACAAGGCTGATGAGCTGATGACATAATTTCCCGAGACAAATTGACTTGGAATAAAGAACAAACATTACTTGGAATCTTTACAAAGAAGATCATGTTATGTCCTGTTTATTGTTCCAACATTTATCAGATTACTTATCTGGTAGTAATACATGTTCTACGAAAGAAGATCATGACACGTTAGTTGTAATTTGAAGGCATTGTTAAAGTGGTACACAATGTATCGTATATATGTCAGTTAGACGTTCACATAATGATGCTTACAAACACATGTGTCCATAGAATTATCATCTTTCAAACGATTTTTTTTGTTTTGTTCAGAAATGTAAAGGAATGTTTCTTATTATATAATAAACAGAAATAGTATTCTTAATTCTCATATAAATGTAATATAAAGTTTCAGTGAACATGGCACGCTCACGAATAAAAGATTTATCGTATGCAGCTTCTAACTGTAAGAGTTAACTTTGTAAAACCACAAAGCAAGTAGCTGGTAATCGAAAAATTGGATATAATATAAATTATGTCATTAAATTAAAGTAATATCATAACATAAAGACATACAATCGTAAATTCCTCTGATATCGACAGTAAAGCAGTTGTACGTCATTAACATGACATGATTACATATTTATATATTATATATCGAGTTGTGAAATTATTTCTAAAAACACATAACACTACAAAGTCAACATTAAAACTCAAAATCACTAAATGTGCTTTCAACATATTTTTTGAAAAGAAATTATTTCTTTTACAAAAATATAATCCTGTGAACGAAGGGATTCTTTATTTTACCGCTTTTCTTGCTTTTGATTAAGATCACGACATGCTTGAATTAGGTACTAAATAATAACAAATTTATCTTCTTTTTTATTTCTTTTGTGTTTGTGTTTGTGTGTGTGTGTGGGGGGGGGGGGGGTTGCCACATTAAAAGAAAAAAACTTTATATAATTAGAACGGTGTCCATGTTAGTCGTGATAGTACAGTCAGAATTGCCCATGGTGACGAAATGTTACCTCGCTGTCTTGTTGCAAATAAATTAGATTAAGTGTTTTTGTGCAATTTCGCATCAGATAACATGATTGGATGTATCAATCCATTTGATGACAAGGTCACTTAAGTTCTAATTTAGAACTTTACAATCATAACTGTTTACAAGTTATAATTGGCAAACACTGATTCCCCAGGGGAGCAACAAACTTAACCATCAACTTTTAGATAGTTTGTTTGAAGTTATAAAATGCATGGTTCAAAACTACGAGTATGTTTTTATTGATTTTTCTAAGTATTAGACATTTACCATTTACTCGCTATACTGCATGCTATGGAATTTTTTTCCAAAATAGCAGTACAGACAAAATTTTGTCCAGTAACATTAGTGATATGTACATGGTCAGTTTCTCAAAAGTGGTTACAGTCTCACAGAAAATGGCTTACAAATAAAGAAAATAGATCTGTTTCTAAAATATTTGTGTTACTTTATATTTTAGAATGCTATAAATATTGTTTACTAATCTTGCTTGTCTTGCAAACCATGCTATTTACATTGATAAAACTGAAATAATTTCAAAATGCAGTATAATGTATGATGCAATTTCTTATAAGCAAAGTTTATTGAATTAATCATCTTTTCTTTTCATTAATGCAAATGTAGATTTGCCACAAGATATTTTTTAAGATATTGCAAAGAATTTATCTTGAATGATAAAACTGTGAAAAATAAAAGTACTGAAAGATTTTGATTTATATTATGAATTTTGGATAAATAATAATAATGAAAGTAAGGTAAATATCTTAAATACAAATGGAGGTGAAACATATCTTCTTAATTATACTGACGCTTTCATTCTTAAGAACAAAGTTTCATTTTGTTGGGCATGTCCAATTTTGATTTATAAACCATAATCATGATAACAAATCCAGAGAAAGGTTCCATTTTAATTTTAAAAATTGGGTTGAATGATATTGTATTATACAGACAAAGTAATTTATTGATATTGCATGTATGTGTTCAGTAGATAACTGCCTATATAATTAGATATTTGTTAAATCAGATCTATTGCTAAACTGATTGATTAATCAGTTACTTTGTTAGCATCATATTTTGATTCTTTATGTACCTCAATGTCAAATTGAATTATGTCGCTGATTTAAGAGAATGATCAGCTTTTACCATTTCACAGAGTGCATTTTTATCGATCAATAAAAATGTTACCAAAAGAATTGGCTTATGTCGAATGTTAGCAATATTTTATTCTACGCCTTTCTGGTTAATCTATAACTTTATTTGCAAAACATCTTAAACGTTTACTTACATTCTTCTACACGCAAAACTGTGCGAAATATTCGAGACACTTCTCTCATAAACAGTTCATAGCAATCAATCGAAATGATACAATATCCCGAAAAGCTAAAATCTTTAACAAACAAGTCAAAGCAAATAAAATATTAAGTAAGTGTTTGTGTCCATATAAAATTATATATTTAACATAAAACCATTTAAAATATTATTGATAAATACAAATATTTTCCCTTCTACTAAATGTGTTCTCTTTCAATGACATTGGAAGATAAAGTGAAGTTACAACAAATAGTGCAAGATAGATCATAAGATAAATGACATTATTACTAAACTAATAATAGTGTGATAGTGCAGATGTTATGTCTCAAACCATGAGTCTAGTTCCAACGTGAGTCATCACATGTTTACTGTAAACAAACTATAGGTATACTGTTATTTTAAATTAAAAAGAATATGGTAATTTCTTAGATAATATTGCTTTGAAATGTATTATGTTACAGGCAATGAAACACACGGCAAACGTCTGTAAACAAATTCAATTTCAATTTCGGTATTATAACGAATGACTCGGTATTACAAATGGCTCTGTCACAAAACATTACTTTCAGAAGAAAATTGTAAAAATGTATTTGTTTGTGTGTTGTCTCGATCGTGACTAGAACATAAACATGCCATATATTGTAAGTACAGACATTTATCAATATTAAACATTTAATGATGCATTGTTAATGGAGCAAATTTTAATGGGGTACCTTTTTGTAGTAGGTTGAATACTCTTAATGTGTACAATATGCAAAACATTTATAAATAAAATGTTTCCTTCGTATACAGGACATATAAAAACGATATTTAATGATTTTTTTCTTTTATATATTTTTGTACTGAAATGGGTTCCAATTTGAGTCTTTACACTTTTATAAGAAATTAAAGACAAAGACCTGGTGTAAGATTATATATTTCAATATATTCATTTATCCAAGGTTCTTATACGGTTTGCTATTTTGCAGATTAACCACATTACAAAATATGATTGAAGACATTTCTGTGACATATCAATGTAATTCTTCAAAACACTCTATGATATATTGAATGGATAACGAGAATTCCTCTGACATATGAACGAAAACATCAGATCGATCACAATATATTTCATTTTGAAAAATCTTGATTTTGAAAGGGAACACACATATTTGTATAGCTATGGTCCTGACCTCGTAAATTTGTTATCCTAAGAAATCCTTAACAGCTAGTAAAATCTTGTTTGTTTTCCCTGTATAATAGTTTTAGCTGTCAGAATGATTGACGATACAGATAGTAATTGTATTGTCAGCATTAACAAAGATAAACAAAAGGAACGATTGGATTTTCTTCTACTGTTAATCATGAAAGACATTTCAGTTGCATTACAAATTAAATTTAGAAGTCCACATGCTTACTAATAGTTTTTAACAATAACATAGTAATGTTTTAATGAAATAACACATTCTGTCTTCATTTTGATTATCGCTTTTATGACGGAAAATATTTGACAAAACATGAATGGAAATGTCTTTTTCAAGAATTATTATATGAATTAAGGCTATATTTATAACTAGTGTGCACAGTTTCGGATCATTCGCTGACTGCTTACTGAATAATTAACAATTATAGTGCAAAGCGACCCAAACATGAAAGGCGTTAAAAGCGTCTTACTCATATTGGGCTAAGACTCTATATATTGTTTTCAATTCAGTTTTTAGTATTTTTCTGTATTATCTTCTTCACATTTCCCTGTTTTAAGTACCCACGTTGATCTATGTAAGATTTTATTTTGTTTTGTTAAGGCTTTTTAATCTCAATGGAGCTCATTTTATATAAGGCTGCTCTTTTTGCAAGCTGTTATTTGGAAGGCTACTGCTATACAACCTTGTTCAGGTGAATTAACCTGCTTCGAACCCTGCACCTTTCTTGAAGAAACGTCCAAAATTTGTTAAACGTAATATATAGAGGTAACAAAAAATAGAATTTTACCTCATGGAACAACACTTTATAGCATAATAAAAATTCGATATAGGGTGTCATAGAACTCATAAAACCATCAGTTACAAATTTGTTATCTTAAATACTGAAAGAATTGATTACTGGCATTTGATGGACATATTATATGAAAATTTTATCACGTTTTCACACATTTATGCAAAGCTTTAAATTTTAACAGAAAGCAAACTTTGTACGTTATAATCAGCTATTATACAATCATGCACGTTTCTGGTAATCAGCTATTGTACAATCATGCACTTTTCTGGGATTCGAATATTCACACTGTGGGTAAAATAAATGCGAATAACGATCAACAAGGCAATGTGACTTTCACAGAACGCATCTCCCGACAAAATCCAGTTTCACCAGCAGGACACCCAAAAGGCATCGATCAAAATTGAGCACCGGTAAAAATATGTAAATGGTCAATCGCAGAGTCAGTTTGTAATTACAATGTAACGATAATCGGTTAAAATAAAGAAATCGTTTGTTAAGTGCTTTGATTATACTTTTTGATGCAACTTTGTTGTGAGTGCAATTTCAATCTTTTTGTTCCATAATAGATTTATCTAAAAGTACATAATTAATACAATTTCAGAAGGCACTCTGCATGTTGCCTTGCAATTATGACGAATGAAAGATCGTGCATGATTCCAAATACATCACTGTAATAAAATTCTGACGGGTCCTGTCAGATGCTACTGAAGTGTGATTAAATATAGTATTGGCATAAGAGATCTGTTTCATAACATTGAACCTTGTTAGATTTGCATCCAGACAAATAACCTATTTTTGCATCTGACTAATGGATAAATGGAAGATGAAAATGCTCGATATACATTACATTCTTACAACTGATATTATTCCTTTGCTCTGTTGTTCTCTCGTTTTGGAAAACATCTTACCACGAGGGTTTATTATCAATCATCTCCACAGTTAATTGTAATTATTTTGATAGATCACTCTAGTTTAGTTTAGACAAACACATTCATCTTGGTTCAATACACAGAGAGTCTGTTGGTTCCAACGTTCAAAATAAATGCCTTGTATCATTATTAAAAAATAATCATAAATTTATAAAAGTTATACAAATGTAATTATTTTTCTTAGATGCAACTTAAAAGAATTTTAATCCATGAAAAGGCTCAATCAAACCGAGCCTGCAACTCTTTTTTAATTTTGTCATTTATGTGTTGTCTTTTAGGATCTTTATGAATCGTATATTCGTCTAAATTCCTTTATGTGTATGTGATATTTAAATCTTCGGTTTTTGTTAAAGCCAGTGCTACGAGGCGTGGAGGGTAAATAAAACTAACAACTGTACAGGGTCAAGCAAACCGAACCTACCATATATTCTCCTGTGTGAGCTTTAAAGTTTTCTTTTAATGCCATAGTAAAAGATTAGCGCAATGTTTCCATTCTAAATTCAAAGACATTTGTTTCGGATAATTTTTTTGACGAACTGTATGCATTAATATCTTCGAGCAGGATGAGCAGTTAGTGTCTTAAAAATGTTTAACGTAGTAGGTCGTTTAAGAATTGAAGTTACCGAAACTGTTTCTGTCAAATACAGCGAATCAGTTACTATTTCATACAGAACATATTAACCATAAATATACAGACATATTACATTTCTCAGATATCAAAACCAAAGAACTAAATTTCAAATCAGACATTTATTTACGCCAAATTAATTTGCAGATGTATAAAATATCTTTAGAGCAGCATTTCACATCTGTCAGCACAAACCTTTATTGTCAGTATTTAAGCTCTTGAAATACATAATTGTCTTACTTTCTATTTCAAAAAATATGAAAGTTATTTTTAAATATTACAATTATGTAATAAGAGTGCGATTCAACGTATTTTCAAGTGATTTTAATAGTCGCACTTTAAAGTGACAACAATGTAACAAAACGATTACTTCAAACATTTCCACTTATAAATAGATAGTTAAAATATATGTTTTATTTAATTCAATTCTTAGGCCTCCTTCAAACGTGCAAAATACTTTGAAAAAAGAGCAATACAACAAATATAATAATTGCATGTTCTGGTGCAGTTCTTTGTCTTTACCTAAAGAATTACCTAAATTAAAATCTTTATAGAATTTGGTTTTTCTTCTTTTTTTATGCCAAACAATTGATATTCATTTTGACATGTTGTATGATTATTTTATCACGTGTTTAACCTGAGTTTAACCTGGCAGATCCATATCACGTAGTTTATGAATCATTTAAGCAAAATTATTTTGATCATGCACACCAATACAATTCTAAAATAATTTTGAGTTTAATATAATGTAAGATAGTTAAGGAGAAACCATGTGAATAACTATGGTACAAACACAAGTGTGTGTGGTATTTTAGATAGTTCTTTGTAACTCACTGTATTACATATACATGTTGAAATTCATAAATCTTTAATATTAATAAATATGCGTGATGAGTAATAAAAAGCGATAAGAAAACAGATTCAACATCACGTGCTTAATATATTTATCTTTAAAAGAAAATCTGACAGAAAATTAATTAATTTAATATCAGGTGCTTTGATTGATTGCTTACAGCTATGCTTGCATCTTGATTGTTTTGATTAAAGGTAATTGTGTGGATTTAAATGGAAAATAGTAATTAATTATTTCTTGCTCATTCTTTTGACAGTCTGTTTTTTTTTAAATTGTTGATTTAAAGTGCATGATTGTCAATATTACCTTATTAAGTATGACACTGTTTTCAAACTATATATATTGAATAGAAAATAACTGAAATAGTCAAAAGATTTTTTCTTTTAAAATCAACAAAACAAAATCAAGTAAGTGACAGTCGAATGATTCCAAACATGTAATTTTATAATTTGGCAGGAGGTTTCAAAGGTTAATATTATTATTTAATTGAGAAAATGCATTTTAAATATAAGCTTTTTTTCTTTCAGAAAGATACAACATTGGTCACTTAAAACTTTTTATTTTTAAATTATTATAATCAACTGTAGCAAGTGTATGAATTATCGTTTTTGTATTTGATTAGATGTAGACCATTCAGAATCAATCAGTGCTTTCAAGTTTACTGTAAAATATATATGTACCATGATAGTTGACAATAAATAACTGATTTGTTTGTAACAACAACTATTCGTTGTCTAAAGCTATAACATTTGTTCTACTAAAGTATGTTAACTGTATTCATGTTAATATGTGCTGAACAGTGTTCCAAGGAGCATTTTATCGGATTACACATCTGACAGGAATAAATGCTCTAACTAGGAGAACGTTGACACGTTATTTGTAATTTGTAGTCATTGTACAAGTATTACAACCTATATCCATGGCAATAAATCAGTCACAAACTCTAGCATACACACTAATATCCTGCTTATAGAAACAGTCTCATATGTTAAGTTAATTATGTTTCTTGCAGTACAAGTTTTGTGTAGTACTTAAACCGTATCCTTGACTCATAAACTTTCACAAACGTTGATGAACATAGCTAAATACATTAAAAATGCTTTTACTTTGAGAACAATACCTTGGAAATTATTACTGTTTCTTAAACGTTCGAAATAATAATTATAATCATTTAATATAAGATGTTTGTATGCTTTTGTATATATCATATATGTCTATCTTTGCCATTAATGTTCTTTTATAAATATGGCCAAAATCATTTTGCATGTTAATAACCAATAAATTTGAAACCTTGATGAAACATTTAATTTCATAAAAAACTGATGAAACATTTTCCGTATTGTATACGTTGCAACCAAGAAAATGAAAAAGGTATTTGCATACCACAGCAACTGAATGTGTTTCAATACAAATTTTATCTAGCATCCCGACATACAGAATTTCTTTAAATTGAATTAAATAAGCTGCCATGTAAATTGCGTGCAAGAGTCAAATGTAGTTCACTATGCATAGCAATTGATTCAAAATATGAAGAAATATATATTATTATGATATCGATTTTTTCCTTATTAAAGGATAACTTATATCCATGAAAATGTATAAATCATTTACAATGAGTAATAACATAAACAATGGAAAGTTCCCATTGTATGTTTGTACCGTAAGATAATTATGCCGAACCTCGTAAATACCTTTCAAATTTAGGTTACATTTGACGTGAACAGTTCCATGAGATGTTACAGTTGTTTTAAGTCCCATGTGTGTTATATATTAAATGACACGTAGAAAATTCCTCACTGTCTTGAAATTTTGAGGTCATCTGAGACTATGTTTTACGGATGTTCGAAAATCTAATTATTAACAATTTGCGTTTCACCGATAAAGTTTTCACAAGGGAATAATGAACACAGAAAAGCTTTTTCCGCTAAAAACATCCTTTCGTTATTTGTTCAATGACAGCGTTTTATATATACATGTATATATGTACATGTACATAGATAATGTGCACTCTAAGTTCACGCATCATTTAAAAAACCTATAATCACTTGTACGGTTAGTTTTATTGTATTTCTTTATATTTTATAAAAGTGACTTTTGTGAAAATGCTAAACAATCGACAATATTCCGCTGAAAAATACATTTTTATATAAGAGGCAGTTTATTTAATTATATCATTATTTTTACCTTACAGTTCTAAATACAAATGTATCTGTTTTCATTAATTCATAGAACAAATATACTGAGTTGGATAAAGACAATATACATGACTTTGTAATTGGTGATCAAAAATTGCACACTGTATTATTTTATCTATAAATATGCGAAACTATTCGTTATCTTGATAAATAGAAGTACGGAGGATTTCTGTTACACACGTATACGGGTTTTCTGTTCTCTTAAATCACTGAAAAAGACATTTTCCTAACAATGTTGTTCATAAAGTTTTATCACAAACCAAAATCTTAAACGGCAAGCACAAATATTTTCATTCAAACGAAAATTTAAAAATCGCATAAAATTCTGGATTATAATTTTCAAATAATGTGTTAATGACGATGACGTCATTCACTGTATAACAGTTACACAATTATATAACCATTAAATTTTGTGGTTATACCATTTAAATCATATTTCTAAAAATAATATAAACATGTCAGAAATAAATTTTTTGTTTACATTAAATATATCTCATGGGTATTTTAAAAACTTAGATAATTTAAAATGAGAACCAGGAATTACTAGGAATTATTGTGAGTAATTAAAAGTTTCATGCAGGACACAAGACATTTAAGTTATATCACTTCTTTGGAACAACAGATTTTACGATTGAGAATTCAATTACTTTTTGTGTAAATGCATCTAACTTTTTTTACATTCCAGGACTTTCAGTTCAGTTTCATTACATGTAGAACGTCTCTAGCGAAAAAAATATTTGATTATGCACATACTTTCTATCTTGTCTTGAAGACGATGAAACCAATTTTAATTTCTAGATGTAAGACATTTATTCTTCTTTGAAATATTAAAAGGAAAAGTTTTAAATTAGGAGTCTCAGAAAAAAACAGCGAACTTTGCGAGAGGATAAGTAAATTCAGATAACAGGGTTGTTGTAACGGCTTTTATGAATCCTCATGTATTATAAAATATTACTCTCTGCAATTGCGTAACGTTTCTGTTGCTTATTTCAATTACTCTTTCATTTTTATGTCATTGATATTTGGCTCTTTAAGTGCAATGGATGTAAGTATACCAATTAATAATATTTCATTAATATTTTAAGGCTACATGCCTCGAGATGAGACAAAATATTTCATTAAAATCAAACTTCAGAAAAATGTACTAAGATGTAAGGAAAAGTTAAAGAGTTTCAAAATTCAAATAATATTTTACATTATTATTAATATGTGTTATTAATGACCGATTTGACCGTATTTATAACTATATTTCTACTACGTTTCTAACGCAGTAAGGGCTATTGTTATAAGTGCCATTGATATTGTGTAATTTGTATACTTTTGGTAACTTTACAATATTATACTGTTGATATATTTTCAATTTTTCATGAAAATTAGCATGAATCTGGAGGACGCTGCTAATAAGTAAAATTGATCTTAATATACCAATTAATAATATTTCACTAATTGTTTAATGTATGATATGTTGTTTTTTTTTTCCATAATGTCCTTGGCTGTGTCTTATGGTAAGATAAAAAGTGATTTTAGGTATTACCTTTATTTGCGTTTATTACAAAAATTAAAATTCTACATAGTATTACAATACTTTTGTAGATATAACTTACAACAGGGACTTTCGTATTGTATTCTTGTTATGCATACATATTCTATGCACTCCATTCAGTTTCCGGAATGGTGATTATTTCATAAGTACGAGTATAAAGATATCAACGATAAACAAGATTAATTTAAGATATTATGAAAAAGCAACATTCATAAGTGTATTGCTTTAATGTTTTCAATGTTTTTCAAAATAGGTTATTAATTAGTCAGTCAAATGTATAATAGTATTAAACGTCCAACAAATACAAGTACGTCCAAAAATATATAATATTACCAAATTTTGATTTTGACAACTATAATACAGGGGAAAAAAAAAGAATAAAAAAACGGAAGCAATTTTGTCATTTTCCTGTCGAAATGCCATACAATTTTAGGTAACTCCGTAAAAGGACAATATATGTGACAAGACAAGAACGGTATGAGGAGCCCACATACCCCTTGAGGAAAATCGAATTTTTCTCTTAAAAAATATGTGTCTGGCCTTTTATTTTGCAGTAAAACAAATGATGTAATTGCCATGGGAAATATTTTACAGCAAACGAAACGTCTTCGGAATGGTCTTTTAAATCACATCTGACTTTTATTCTTAGAGATAATGTGGCGGCTTGAAAACTTAATATTGATGACCCCTATGACAAAACATTATATTTCGCCCCCTCGAAAAAAAACTTAAGTTCATGATAGTTAAAAAATTGTTTTATTTGAGCTGTTATGTCATGTGGTATGAAAAGCATTTAACACGATATTTTTGTTATGAAAAGTCTGGTCATTACGTAAACTGCATTTAAAAGGTGTTTAACCACTATAATAATACATACTATAATAAAACATATTTTCACCGGTCTATTCAATTTCAATTTAAAAATCTTTAGTAGTACATTTTTATAACCACATTGAATCAATGCTATATATATCTTTGTTATTATCAATATATTACCGGTTAAATATTAGAATAAGACATTTCAAAAATATGGAAGACATTTCCAAAGTTGTACAGATTAGTTAAGTTAGCACCATGTTCATTTTCTCATTATAAACTCATGCATAACATGCAACGCTTGCAAATTGGTTTTCTTAGCTTCTGGGCTAAAAGTTCCCTGACTGACACCAGTTCGACTATTTGTATGAATAAATTAGCGCATATTTATAGGATAAGCGCATTAAAGTTATTGTACTACGTTTGTGTATTTTTCTAGACATGATATGTTTGAAATCTATCTTTTAGCACTTACCTTTTTCAAAAACGACTGTTCAACTATTGCATATTTAGAGGTTTTATAAAACATATACACATGTACATCGTAATAACACATGTCGATATTATTTTGTGTAAGTTTTGTTTAGTTGTACTAAAACATGTATTTTTAATATAATATTCTGCAAATTGTACAAATATCTCTTATTTAAGATGGGTTAATTAATGACATTTTTATTTCATTTCATGTGAAATGAACTAACATAGAAATAATTGAATACAGTACAGTTTTATTAAACAAAAGTTTATTGTTATTACTGTTACATATATACGTTTCTTTGTATGAAACAGTTCATTGCTCTTATAATACTATATTTTGTAATGCTATATTTTGTAATCATTCAATAGTAATCTTATTAGATACATACAAGGATAGCACCGCCTTAAGAGGTATTATTCGCGTATGCTTAAGCAACAGATTCGGGTAAGTTAGCTTTATAAGGATACCCATCAGAGGTTTCAGCAACCGATTTGGGTAAGTTTGCCTTTATAAGAACACCTATCAGATCCTTCAGCAACCGATTCGGGTAAGTTAGCCTTTTTCTGCAACCAATTCGGGTAAGTTAGCCTTTTTATAAGCACACCTGTCAGTATTACTTCCTAAGTTGAAGTACAATGTAGTTTGATGATCTATTTTTATTTAATTACCTTTTAGATTGGCATATCGGTTTGATGTGTAGCTTTTAAGAAGGAATTAATATGTTATTTAAAGGGCATTTTCACTTTCATTGGAAAACCGGGTGCAGGCTTCTTTTTTTATCTTTTTTTAATTTATAAAGTAATTTTTGTTTAATTGATCATTAAACCTAAATAAAACGTTTGCATATGCGTATGATATGTTATTCGTTTTCTATATATATTATCTGAAGTGTTTTTATATTACATAAAAATACTTACGTTTATTTTATTAAATAGCACGGTGTAAAAAAAAGATACTTTCATTAATCAATGAACATTTCCAGATTTTAAATGAAAAAGTTTGAAAATACTCTTAACATGATAAGTTTATACACTACACTTCCACCAATACACATGTGTTTAAGTATAAAACACTTTATATAATACAATAAAATGCACATATAACCAAAAAGCAATTTGTAGCGATTTGATTAACAAGCATAAATCTGTAGTTATACTAAATGACAAAGGTCTCCGGTGCAAAATATATCTAATGGTAGGAACAATAACAATTATTGTCATTTTCTTACAATGGAGACAATCTGGACTTAGATTACAAAATTGTATTGCATTTATACAATTGTTTTACTGCTTAATTTTCACTCTGGAGAAATACTATTTTATAGATAGTTTCTGAGCAGAACTCGATAAGTAAAATAACTGAGATTGAAATCTTAAATGTGATGGATTAGAAGTTAACATTTGTAATTAACATACGCAGTAAATGCCATTGTAATTGTGAAGTTATTTCACTCAATTCTCTTATCTATTCTGCTTACATCATATAAAAGTAATAAAGTTTAGTTTCTCTGTATGTAGGTAAGAAGTATAATATTATCCCAGAGCATATTTCGTCGATGGAATTGTTCACTTAAGATACAGCTTGTCATATATGAATTGCCCTTACCTGTTGAAAACAAGCTTATTTGGGCGATTATTACTTAAAGTTAAAAAATTTATTCACGCATCATTCCAAAAATACAGTCCAACTACGTAATTACTGTCTAATATGATACCAAGTATGATATCTGTGCTTATTATAAGGCATTTGAATTACTAAAACGGTGCGGTAAGGGGAACCGGTGTAATGATATGCCTTTTCTTCAAAAGGACCAAAACCCTTGGAAAATCTAATTGAAGATGTTGACCTTTAATTTAGTTCAACTCATATCTATAAGTATTATGTTTCTTTAGAAGAGCTTTGTTAAAATTTCATTTTAATTCTTTTTAAACAGATAATGTTTTCTGATACATTGTTATACTTTTTACGCTTTTCATTTTTGCAAGACTACCTATTAAAACAGTCCCGAGCTTATTTGCAATACTTTATAATTAACTTGTTTGTTGTTGAACGTACAAACTGCGTAATAATTATTTTGCAGTTCGACTGATGAAAAAATAAAATGACTTTTTACAAATTGACATACTGTCCTTTCTTGTTTTTGAAATTACGATAACATTGCATTGCCTTGCCATTCATCAACCGTTATTCGACTTGTGTAATTCAATTATCCTGTCCAGGAAAAATATGATCAGTGTTCAATTCTACAGCTGTGTCTCCGTTTGTTTATCTTCTGTTAAGTAAAAGATGTTTTAGTTTCCAAAGGACATCGTTATTGGTAGTACCTAATACCACATCGTTATTCATTTCAATTCAAATACACTGCTTTATCTAACTTATAATTCCGGCAAATAAATTAAAATAGAAAGAACGGTGTATCTACTTCACAACTGTACGGTTTCTAGAATAATATCCCGTAGATTTTATTAGGAGTTACAAACAGAATATCTCTAATAAAATAATTCTTACAGTATAAAAAAATCCACCAAGCATAAGAGTCTAAACAACAATGTCAGTACATTAACTTACAAATATATGTTTCTAAAATTATATTTCGTACTTTTTTAGGATGTACAATAGAAGTACAATTATATCTTTAAAGTCAGTAAAACGTTTCAATTAAGGAGAATAAAATAAATCTCACTGTAACAAGAAAAAAAAACGATATTTAATATTTAAAATATTCAATTTTCACTTCTCAAATTTAGATTTCCATGGACAAATTTAAGTGGCATGTAAGTGATATCAATATGTTAAAATATCAGCACTCCATTTGTTTTGCAACTGGATGAAAATACCTTGAGACAAAACAAGTTAAACAACTATTTTTTATAGAATTGTGTTGTGGAAAATGATAAAATTCTAAACAGTTTTGTGTGTCAGGTATAGCACAATGTTTGCCTATGTATCGGCACCATTTGCGTTTGGTAAAAGAAAAATTTTGAACAAAATATTGTTGTCAATTCAGACTCAAAATTAAACATTGGTATGTTTTAATAGGGGCGTAGCTAGATAAATTTTAAATATATGCACAAATGTGCACGCATAACGACAACGGTTACATTTGATATACTCTCCGAAAAGGACTCATTCAAAAGTTCAAGAATCCAGAGTATAAAATAGGAAACTATTTCCTTAATCAAGTTCCTAACATGAGTAACTGTAGTGTGTTTCAAAGTTCAAAACTTTACCATTTCATGTTATATGTTAACGTCTGCTTAAGCCGGTGCTAATTGGCGTAGACGATAGCTATGTCCATTAATAAGCTCAATCATACCGAGCATGGAACATTTTCAATTGTATGTAGGTTTTCTTTTTTTCCTCTATTTTACGAGTACATTTATGTTTCATAATGATAACATCAGAAAAATAATTATTTTTTATATTCACACAGCAAGTTTAATTGATTTACATCGTACATGAAAGAAAATAGTATAAGGAAACGTTCTATGCCAGCTAGCTTCCGTCTATACTTTAATTCATTATACAAAACATCGTATGTCAAACTGCACAGCTGCGGCTTCCAAGTATGACTATTACAAAATTGAAAATGTTGCACAATTTAGCCACAACGACACAGAGTTTTTTCGATACAATCAAAGACTTAATATTTATAGTCATTTTAACATACGCATTGGTATGTTAGCTCAAATCAAATAATAAACAGAATTTAACTCAAATAATCTAGCAGCGAAACACAGGTATTAAATTACACTGCCGATTCTTTGGACTTTGTTCTAGTAAGATATTCTTATTTAAGTAAATTCACAAAATTGTGATCGATCATCTGTATTATAGTGTCAAACAAACGCCCATAAACCCTTTCATCCCGAATAAAACAGCAAAGCATTTCGATTGTGATTCTGATAAATGAACTGAAAGCAACACTGGCATATCCCTGTCAAAATGTCATCTCATATAAATGTATACCGTGAAAGAACAATACTACGTGACAAGGCAAGATATGTTTGAGAAGCCCACATACCCCCTGAGAACAATAACGTTGTTTTTTTATAAATTTAGGTGTCTGGCTCTTTATTTTGTAGTAAAACATATATTGCCTTGTCAAGTTATACACAAAACACAGATACTTCCCCCAATGTAAAGCTTACAGTTTAATCTGACCTTTATTCTTTATCTTCTACCTGTGAGCTAGAATGTAGACACTTGCATGTCGTAAGAAGTTCTATCAATATCACAATGTACAAACTTGATAAAGAAGAGTAAAAAGTGTGTTGATGAAAGTTATAGTTCTTCCTGAAGTATATCGAAGTAGCTAAAATTATATGCTTAAATGAAAATTAGTCAATCAGACAGCATATGTATCAGCACAAGACAAAACTACTACTCTGAACTTATGTAAAACGATTACATTTCAATTGAAATGAAGATTGAAACTTTTGAGTAGACGAAAATATTTACACTTTGAATGAATATAGGATGTAAAGAGTACCAAATGTAACATTCGACGCAAACCCGTGCCTTTATTTAGTAGAGTTCACTCCCATGGTTGAAATGAATGATGAAACAATGTAACACAGTGGTGGAATATAGCTTTGTACATTACATGAAATCACTCAAATCAATTTTCAAGTTTGTTCTGATACCTTGTACAAATTTACGTATGACTGTAGAGAAAGACACTATAATGACCGGACTGAAAAAATGCTATGTTACTGTAATAGGAATACAAACAGTTCATGACCCGGATACATGCACATATTACTTTGATCGTTGACATACGTTTTTGTCTTTCAAGGTAGTTATATACTAATGATACTCTCTTCTCTTCTTTAGCTAAACCGACATTAATTGATATTTACGTTTGACATATATCTATATGTTTTATGGCTTTGATACTCTACTCGATGCTCCTTGTTTGAAAATAAAATACATGTCAAGAACATAACAGAACAGAACAGACTTCACGATAGTTGTTTGCTAAAGTTTTAGAACAAAAAAGGAGGAAAAACGTGCATTTGTATCAGATCATACTGAAGTCAACTACATTAAGATTTGTACCAAGACAATCTCTGTACTTATGCTTGTATTTTGATAAACAAGCAAAGAAGAAAATAGCATTATTATTAAGCAATTACACGATATACACACAACACTAATGCCTCTGATACTAAATATATGTTTGTAGCTTACTAAATCTGTTTATAGCGGTTTATAGTAGCAGAAGCATTGTTAACAAATGCATCGGCTAGACGATATGAATTTCCAAGGTGCCACAATAGGGCAATTAACGTTGATATTCCGTAAATATCTTACAAGCATAATAAAAACAAATGGAACACATCTGTTGATCAATTACAAAATATACTTAATGCCTTTGTTATTAGTAAATGTAAATTTTAGATGTAATCTTCAGTTTGTAAAATGAATTTACTTAAACATGGTATCCCACTCTGATGGCTACAGATTCGATTTATACGACCGTGCATACCAAGATCAGCCCCCACATCCGTGCCCCCACTCACAAAGATCTACATTGTTGCAATTTAGTCAATATATATTCTTAAATTTCCCCTAACAATAATGAATGGGTGTGTCCTGACTGAAAAGCGGACAAGTTTATTTAAGATAGTTTAGCGAGGAAAGGGCTAACTAGAATAAGTTTTATGAGGAGTTAAAAGGACCGTTAAAGGCTCTCATTCTAATTTCTCACCAGCTTTTTACATTTGATACACTTTTATAAATTCTAAAAAAAATCTACTAATTAGCCAATTAACCGAATCATCTTTTTCTTCTGTTGCTTTTTGGCAATAAATACAGTAATTACTTTCGTTATAATAGTCATTAAGTATTTCGTAGGTCAAATTAATATTTTGCGTATAGTTTGCTACTTTTATGACTAATTACACCACATTTAGCGCTACTTTCTTCAGGTGATAAGCATCTAACATGCTCTTTAACTCGTTATCTAAACGTTACAAACATTATGCTTGAACTTTCCTAAGATGACAAAAATTATTTTTGACAACAGAATTTGACTTTAGGTAGCGAAGAAATTATATTTTAAAATGGTTACAAAAGTTGATTTGATTAATAAGCAGAACATTACAGATTGTACCACTTTCACGTGTGAAACTATATAATGAAACACAATTATTTCTGGAAAATAATAAAAAGAAAATATACAACAATGAAATGGCGGTGTTGTTATAACATATGGGTGCTTTTCTCAGAAATTTCTATCATTTTTAAAAATAAAATTCTCCGAAAGTCGGTGATAGGGTGTGAACTGTGTCTTGTAGGCACATTTGAAAATAAGTCTACTATATCAAATTTTATCTATGTTATAATTGCTTTTGTAGGATCTTCGTAGGTAAAGTAATAAAACAAAATGAAATATGATCCCAGGGCTAAGTCAATAAACACTCGAAGGATAAATAGTTTTGTTTTTATATTACTTGCCAATGTTATTTGTATATTACAAAATTATGTTCATATGTATACAGATAGTAAATTACATAATAATATTAGACAGTCAATTAAATCTCTCCTTTGAACTGAATTACATATTACTATACAATTATATAAATTGTATAAGCAAATAATCATTGCTTTTATAAACAACCTCAAAGATTACGTTATTATCTTCTCTTTCAAAATGGCTTCGAAGCATTATTAACAATTACATTGCAATTAATACATGTAATAACAATATGTGTAAGTATGTACTTTAAACAATAAAGTTCATGCAATTCACTATTATAAAAACAGCTTTTTACAATAATGATATGCAACTGAAGGGTGTCCAGAAACATAAATGATTGCATTTTAGCCAATGTTGAATACAATAAAATTATGTGACTGGATATCTAATGTTACAACTTTTTTTGTAGACTGTATTAAGTTTGTTTGTTTGTTTAATTTGGTTTTACGTCACACCGACACATTATAGGTCATATGACGACGTTCCAGCTTTACTTGTGGACGAAGACCTCAGGTGCCATTCCGTGCATTATTTCAGGCACGAACGGGAACCTGAGTAGAACGACCGACGTTCTAGCTAGCTGGATAGCTTCCTCACATGGAAAAATCCAAAGTCCTTGTCGGAATTCGAACCCACAGCGGTGAGGGTCAAATGTTGAAGTCAACGACCTTAACCACTCGGCCACGGACGCCCCGCTGTATTAAGTAGACTGTATTAAGTAGATTGTGTAGACTGTATTAAGTTCAAATATATAAATCATTCACCCATAATTGTGTTTTGTGTTTACCAACTTCAAAACTTCAAATTTAACAGTTGTTTATAAATTAGCGAAACCAAATCAAATCCGCAGTGACTTTAAAACCGCCTTATAAATGTGCCACCCACGCAAAATTAGCACTATGTTCATTTTCTCATTATAACCTTGTGCATAAATGTGCAACATTTGTTGATTACTTTATTGGCATTCCTCACTTAACTCTTCCTGAAAGGCATTTGTTTGAAAAAATTTATTGAAAATATTGGATATTTATTTTAATAATAACGCATTCAAAATTTTAAATGTTAAATGTAAATTTTTTCCAACGTTTTGAAAATTAAAATTGAAATTACTTTTGTGATCCGTGTCATGCACCTGGGTTAAAACAGTTCATATTTAGTTTTCTTGTAGCTTTAAAGGGGGAAGTTACCGAAGGTGGGGTTTTTGATAATTGTTCAGGGGGTTTTTTGTGGGTAACTGTCAAAGGAGTTCTCGGAAAAAACTGTATTACTAAAACCAAAAACTCGTCAAAAAAGGTTTTTTTTTCTTAAAAAGGGTTTAGGGGCTTAATTTAAAATTTTAAAGATTGCTTTTTCCTTTGGTTTTGTTTTTCAAAAAAATAATTCACCTGCATTTTCATCGGCCCCTTGCTTCAAAATTTGGAAATTTTTTAGTAAAATGTCCAAATTACTTGCCAATTCACAAGTTTTGACCTGTTTATTTCAAGTCTTCATCCTTGCCATACATAATCACCTAATTATTATGCAAAATTGCAAACATAAAGCACCGGCTAACAAATTTATACCCGATTTTTCAAATGTCCCGGAGTTCTTGTGATAACTCTGAAGATGTCACAGAGTTCTTATGATAACTTTTGTTATTGCCAGTGTGTTTTTTGTGCTAAATCACGGCACGTTTTAGCGTTTTTTTATTATTCAATAAGATTGTAAATCATTATGAAATGCAGTACGCTAATCCTTTGCGCAAAAAATAGGATATATAATGTTGGTTTTGAGTGAATTTTAGTTCAAGAGATATTATTTCTTACCCCTTCTTACCCCAGTTTCTTTTTCATAATATTTTTTTTTGTTTGACGCAGATTTCGTAGACTGGAAAAAGGATTTATGTACGGTTTCCTGGCAGTTTCCGGCCCCTAGCAGTTGTCTGGCCCTTTATCATTTTCATCCAGTCATACAGTCTATTTTTTCTCAGTTAAGCATCTATGTTACTGCATCAATCAGAGAAACATTTGTTTTCTATGTAAAACAGCAATTATAATAGTACAGCGATTAATATGTTTCAAAGTTTTGTCTGTTGTTTTAAGTTACATTAGCGAACTTGCGACACTTACAAGCAACACCTGGGGAATTCTAGTTTGAATGCCCATGCACAATAACTGAGATCCCATTCTAGGTAAATCTGGAACCTGGAGGGACAGTTCAAATTTTTTCGAGACAGCGGTAGTTAGAGTAAACCGCAGTTGAGTTTTTATCATGAATCGTACTTTTTTAAGACATAGGTGTGGAAATTAATCCTGGTTATATACTTAATTTTTATGGTTTATAAAGATTCAAAATTCAGCCCTTTGGAAGGGAAGCAAAGCCTTTTATTGTTCTTTTAAGGGAAAAGGGGGTTCTTAAAAATGTGAAAATGAGAACAAGGTAGGGTTTTTTAGAAAATTTTTTTTGTGTGGGTTTAAAACCCTTTAAAAATGCTGAAATCAGTGGGCCCCTGGTTTCAAATTTTTTCTTGATGATAGCCTATCACCATTTTTTTCCTTTTAAACCAATTTTAAAATTTAAGTTTTTTGTAAAGGGTGATGGTTGGGCCCTTTTTAATGATTTACAAAACTTTTTTGATAAAAAAACGCCAAAAAGTTTCCGTTTATTTTCGCAAAAAAAACACTGGCAAAAAACAAAGTTTATTTATAAAATTTTTAATCTTCGGGGTTTTTCCAAGAAAACCGGGACATTTGAAAATTTGGGGTTAAAAACCCGTTAGCCGGGGCTTTATGTTTGCTTTTTCTTTAAATTTTGATTTTGAAAGGGAAAGGATGGACCAGAATAAAAAGGTTTAAAATTTTGAATTGGAAGTAAATTTTGGAAAATTTTTTTCAAAATCCCAGAATTTAAACAAGAAGGGGAAAAAAAAATGTTTTTGGGAAATTAAATTTTTTAACATAAAAAAGATGAAAAAAAGTTTTATTAAGGTTTAATTTTGATTAAACCCCTTTTTGAACGTGAAAAAAACCATTTTTGACGAAATTTTTTTTGTTGTTTTACTTTTTCCCGAAACCCGGGGACATTATCAAAAATCCCGAAAATTATAAAAAAGAACTAACCCTTCCCTTTTAAACCCTTTTCCCCCCTGTTAATGCCACAATTTTAGCAATTGGGGTTAGTCCGTTATTTTATATTAAGGCCCCTAGCCGAACCCGACAAAAACTTTCGACAGGGGTTCCGAGTCATGTCCCCCTGCATTCCAGGGTAGTTTTTGGCGAAGTTAACAGCCAAGAATATTAAATTAGTTATTTGAGCAAATAATACAGCATTTCCCGGATACCTAATACTCTGAGATGTATTAATATATATTTCAAATCTCTGAATGAACTTAAGCTTATTCTTGGTCTAAAATCCCACAAAGTATTATGTTGGAATATTCAAATGTCGATACCTTAACCATTTTACAATGGTTTAAACGCTGGCTGAACAGTAACACATGAAAACATAATAAATTACTGTTCTCGTCTCAAATAAGAAATAAACTTAAACACGCAAACAAATTAAAGCACATGCGTATATAGCATTTTGCATTATTTAATAGCATAAACATAAAAACCCAAAAGCAATTTGCAGAAACTCGATTAACAAGTATAAAATGTGTAGTTATAGAACAGGATAATGGTCTCAAAAGCAAAATATATCTAATGTCAGGAAGGATATCTACACTTTCCCTGACAACGGAGGCAATTGGGGTAAAGATTACAGGAATTCTATTATCTTTTGGTTTTACTGCTTTAACTTTTCTCCCGGGACTCGTTTGCACAGTTTACAAACGAATAGTTTGATCACTGAAACAGTTTCGCTTGAAAGTGATAGATTAGAAATCCGGTGATTTAATTAACAAACATAGCAATGTGAATTCAGCAATTTCAAACAATTTTATTCCTAAAGCTATTTTCTTGAAAGAATTTCTTTGGAATATTTCAAAAAGATATAAATCGTGTTTTCGAGGACAATAGTGAACACTCTCAAAGGGATCATCATATTTTGTGTATAAACTAATGATAAGCATTTGCTCCGAAAAAGAATACATCAATAGGTCTAACTCGCAGTTTGTTAGCTTTCTTCATAAAAACTATTTCATTATTTGTCTGTATAATTATCCAAGTATATCCCTTGTGGCGAAGGTTTGAAACATCAGAATTGCAGCCAACATTTATCCCTCCGTGATCATAAGAGGTGACTAAACGGGTTTGATTTACTGGAGTCTATGCATCTCGATGAGGTGGTTTTGGCCCCTTGGTGTTGCTTAAAATTTGTAACAGCCGATGTAAGTCAAAATTATCCTACCTGTTTCGGCGCCATATAACCTACGAGAAAATTGTGTAGGTGAGCCGTAGACATGGTAGAACCAAACAAATATATTATATATATTTTGAAAGCTTCCCTTAAATTGATGAATAGATTTGTCTAGACGATTGACAAGCTCATTTTAGACATCTAGCGAGGTAAGAGTTTTAAAAAGGTGACAATTATTTAATACATTATCATATTCACTTGATCCAGTATATAAATGTGCACGAACAAATAAAAAAAACGATTGAATTACATATAACACTCAGCCAAAATGCCATTGTATCATCTAATGGAATTAATAGCAATGAAATAACATATTAATTAATGCTGAATACATCAGGGGTTTATCATTTAAGTTGAATTCAATTATAACTTACTGAAGTTACAGTCATATATAACAAGGGAAGAAGCAAACGACATAAGCTATGTCTTTCGATCCTATCTAGTTTTTTTTTACTACATTGCGAACCATCGCATTCTTTTGTTATTTGTCAATTGTAATTTCACTAGTGTAATTTAATTATACTATCCGGGGGGAATATGATCATGGTAAGATTCAGCAGCTGCGTCTCAATGTTTCAATTTATCTTGTTTAAAGATGCTCTACTCTGAAAGAAGAATTACTTTCTTTGGCGAGCAAAATACAATACGACATATATGCTTTTTAGCAAAGATATTGTAAATAGTATAACTTCTTTTGTGGAGCTGTTACGCCCATTTTATCCGAGTTCTTTCATGAAATTAACACATCATCTGAATTAAAATAACTTAAAGACTGAAATTGAGTGGAAACCAAACATTCAAATCAACTTTAAAAGTAATATCACATGTTAATACGTACTTTAACATTTTTAACAAATGTCATCATGTTAAAATCATCTGACAACTAAAACAAAACAGAGTGGGCGAACAACACTTTTTTTATTTTGTCGCTTGCAAGAATACGGAATGCTTCTTCATTGATAAAAATCTTGTCATTTGTAACAGAATTGTTGAAATTTCTTGACAGCAGAACCGCGAATGTTCATGATATTTGCATTTAATTTGCATTTCAAAATAATTTTTGCAATGCCTTAGGGGAGTCATATATGTCATTCATTCTAAATT
The DNA here is from genome assembly GCF_026571515.1 of Ruditapes philippinarum. Lineage (NCBI taxonomy): Eukaryota > Metazoa > Mollusca > Bivalvia > Venerida > Veneridae > Ruditapes > Ruditapes philippinarum. The sequence goes on from NW_026856463.1 coordinate 70,142, forward strand.
CCACGACAAAACATCATTTTCTCCAGTCTACTGACAACTGACATGAAATGCATACTTTGATTTGCAGAAACATTATATCTAAAGAAATGCATAGTATTGAAGATTTATGGTTGCATAACTCGTATATTTGTTATGATTGCTATCTTAAAATGATCTTGATGTGCTTGATATGTCAACCTTGGTTGTGAAAGTTAAAGATCTTATTTTAAGCCCATCTCACACAGGACACACGGCTTACACGGTTGGCCACCCGTGTAAACCGTACATACAACCGAACTAACCGTAGCGTTATCCGAGTTACACTCGGGCCATTCGAGTGTATCCGTGTAAGCCGTGTATGATTTTTAAAACTTTTAAAAAACTGGTACGGATGCCATGTCCGTGTATGACCGTATAAGCGACCGTACAAGACCGTAAGAGACCGTATGAGACCGTATATACAGCCGTATGTGAAGTCCACTCCACGAGTGAGCCCAACCGTATCAATGTCGTATATAAATCGTATGGAATCGTTCGAGACCGTCCCCAAGTCCTACATCCAACACCCGATTAACACCCGAATGTCACAAGATCACGGTACGATTCAAACGAGTGCACACACGCTTTCATACGATCGCCATACGACCAATACGGTTCATATACGAAACATACATGGCCGACACGGTAAAGTACGGGTATACAGGGTCTCACACAGCCTCGTACGTTCTAACACGGCCTCAGCAAGAACGTTACAAAAACACAACTAACTGCTGCTACCATACCAAGAGTACTTGCTGCATCACACTAGAATGTATCCAAAGAAGAAGGTTTGGACGCATAGAAGGAATACAAGAAAAGCCATCCAGGCCCACCGACCACTCCAACTTATTGACTCTGATAAGCTGGAGGACCAACCGACAATAACCATGTCTCCCAGGGATTCAAACTCAAATGCCCTCCAGCAACCGCTGCACCACAGAAAAAAAAACACATTCATTTTACATTTCTTCACCTTTTTATTCATTTATTGATGTTAATGATCTATATAAAGGTGTTCGTCGCTGAAATTTCGAAAATTCATGAAGCCAAGTCATCAAAATGGGTTAATTTATATCAAAACATACACAAATGTGTGATATTTCGAGCCTAACTCGAACAAAAGTCGGCGGGACCCTATGTAAACCCTGTGAAAGTCGAGTTAATCGAGTAAAAGTCGTGTTTAACCGTACTAGACCGTACTTGGAACCGTACAACAGTAGTATGTATTCGTATGCAAATCGTGTTGAAACCTTGCTTGACCGAGTAATTCCGTGCTCAATTCGTACATACTCGTGCTATATTCGAGTCTAATTCGTGCCAACTAATCCACAAGCACGGCTGGAGCTCAAAACTCGTACCAGTCAACCCGTGTATAACCGAGTATACCGTATGGGAATCGTGTGTCCAACCGTGTTTTGTGTGAGACGGGCTAGTTCTATATGTCGTCTTTTAATAACAAACAAATCAAGACATTTCGAGTCAAATCCTGAATTCGATAACAACTTAATTCTAGCTAAAATAAATTCTTTACAAGATCATAGACCAACTTGTCGCTACCACTATCATCCACAATAGAGCTGTGTCAAAGACCATTCAACATTTCTCATTTACAGTCGTTGGGCGTTCTTTTAGAACTAATATCGGTCTCAGTGGTGTTTATTGGCTAGTTAACACAGGTTTGGAGTTATTATGCGTAAGAATTGACGGCCTTCGTGGTTTACGGGTGTTAAAAGGCTGATAAACACTGCTCAGACCGCTTTTACATGACTCAATAAGGGAGACCACCAACAGTATTATTTCAAGGGAAAATTATTTCCTCTGCCAATTTTCGTATTGACACACCCTTCTGTCGCTCAAGTATAAAAATATCAAATGAAAGGAAAAAAAATTGATTTTTTATCGATTTTTTAACATTTTAAACTTACTGGGATTGTATTGTCATTACAATATCAATAAATCAATCTTTATCTCCGACCAATGTCAGTTTTAAATGACGTCATTCTGGTTCACTTATAAATGAACTGCATACTTAGGATGACGTCAATACGCTGCTAAAGAATTGCTGTAGAATTTTTGTAATATAAATTAAACCAAGTGTCGGTAGTGTATGCAAGGTGTTAATTAAGCATCATATGAAAAGAAAACATATAAATGTAATCGGAAAATATCAATACAAATGAGCCGCGTCACGACAAAACCAACATAATGTGTTTGCGACCAGCATGGATCCAGACTAGCCTGCGCATCTGCGCAGTCTGATCAGGATCCATGCTGTTCGCTTACAGACCCTATAACAAGTAAAGAAACTGATAGCGAACAGCATGGCTCCTGATCAGACTGCGCGAAAGCGCAGGCTGGTCTGGATCCATGCTGGTCGCAAACACATTATGTTGGTTTTGTCGTGACGCGGCTCATTAATGCATTATTTTTTACCTTAAAAAGTTTTGTTTATCCCTTTTATCGGAGGGAGAGCGTGTATAAAAAAGAACAGCCGTATGTATGCACATGTAGTCATTAACCAGTGATTATTACAAGTTCAATACCTCTTTCTTTTTTTTCTTTTTTGTGTATAGTGACAGAATCACGAGGCATGTTTCAATTATGGTTTCAATGTTTATAAAATATATTTTAAGACCTTGTCCGATTAGTACAGAATAAGAATTTTACCTGATGATATATTTCTATCTGTTTAGTAAAATAGTGCTGTATTTCTGAAGCAAATTAAATCAAGTTCTTACTGAATTATTCGATAAGAATGTAAAATAGGAGTGTATAAGAGTGTTCCATCATGTGTTTCCCTAATATCCTCTCGCTATGAACTTTACTTTAAAGATATGACAACTGTTTCAAACCAGTTAACGCTACAGTTTACTGCAAAAGAAATGTGAAATTAATCTTTGTTTAAATGTGTTTTCCAGGAAGATGTTAAGATTTGATTGAACATTTAAGATAAACTATCTATGATAATCCCCTAATTAATCACATGACAGCTGTGATGATGAGCTCTTAAATCTTTACTTTAAAAGATTCTTCAATCCCTATATGCTCCTAAATTGGACCGTTATATTAAGAGTGTTTCCGCTTCTTCAGATATATTGTAGCTTTTGTTTTGTAAATCATATCTGAAATAAGGTATTTTATGTACACAAATGCGTCGTTATTTAGGCTTTTAGTCGAAATATAAACACTGTTGATTTAAGAATACATACATGTTCATTTGGTTGATAAGCTGATCTTGGGTTATCAGTATCAATTAAAATAAAAGTTTCTAATTGATACGTATGACACGGACATTTTTAATTCTTACATCATACATGTCATAGGATGATATTTTCTCGTGCAGTTAGTAAAAGATAGAGCATCGAAACACGATGCTATCTGATTTGTACGAGTGGCATACAAATAAAAACACGTGCCTGTCGTCAAAATATCAAATCCAATAAAAACGTAATCAATATGCATGCACCGGAATGTTATTTCCATTGTTATTCCTTTCCCTGTCGTCATAATAAGTAAACCCCAGAAAAAAAATGTAGCCAATCAATGAGCATGCTCTATATTTATCCCCGACAGACGGTGCGGTAAATAGTGTGCGGTTGACAAATACATTTACCTGCAGTCCAATAAAAACACTGTATATTTATGGGTATACGATTGAACTCTGACACATTTTCTGTCGAAATGCCCTGAAACTATGATACAATAGATTGCCTATGATACAAAAGTGAAGAGCATCAAAACTCTCGACAATCTGATTTTTGCTTAGGGGCTACTCCCCCTCGTACAAATTAGATAGCTTTGCGTTTCGATGCTCTTTCTTTTATGTAGTGTACATGTACTCCCAAACTGTCAAAGCAATGTATCTTATATCATTATAAAAACTATGGATTGAAATGTCTGATTTTAAAACAGTCATAAATCACTCGAAAGAAAACTATTCTAATGTAACATGAATGACACGCAAACTTTTCTCAATTTGACATGAAAATATATAGCTATACATCATAAATCGTTTTGTTTGTTAATATGTCTCCAAAACAGCTAATAAGGATAACGTGCACAGCTCAAAATTGATTGAGATAATGTATATTTTAAAAGGAATAAAAATGCACAAATATATGGCATTATTCTATTTTATTTCTTTTTTGTATTGATTGATTGATTCATTTATTTTGGGCGGAGGGAGGTTACGTCATATTATAGATCATATGGTGATTTTCCAGCTTAACTGATTGATAAACTCCTCATGTACCCATTTGTACATTATTTCAAGTTCTAACAACCACCGACGTTCCGTTTTCTCACATTAAAGAATAAAAAGACACTGGCGCGGTGAGATGCAAGAGATTTGAAGTCAACGTGCTCAACATATTCTAAAATGTTTTTAATTTTATTTCTCAAAAGCACATATATGAGATTTGTAAAGACTGAAAAATATGAATTTCTGAGGTATACTGTGTCTTTTAAGTCATAATATAATATTCGATGTCATTAACACTTACAAAGTACAAAGTATATAATCAGCCTAAACGTAAGCAATTCTGTACCTAGATTTCATCAGCTAAACATTCTTCACGTAAAATAAATGCTTAGAGCAGTCAAAACCTGACACGTTATTAGTAATTTGTAGACATTGTACAAGTGTAATTCTTTATTACCTTGGCACTTAATCAGTCACAGATCCTAAAATTATCTTATATTATGTTCAGTGCCATTTTCACGATACGTCGACCTTTGTACAAACACTGTTGTTAACAACCCCCCCCCCCCCCCCGCAAGAAAAACCCAAAAAACTTACACAAAGGAAACAAACCAAAAACACAGAAGCTTAACGTGAATTTAACTTAAATTATTACTGCTTAGACACACGAATGTCTATTTATCTATAAAATTATTTGATAATTACTGTAGCCTCATATCGTGAACCTGAAAATGTCTAAAGAACATAGTTATAACACCAATAACAACTCTTTAATAACAGTTGTATAATTTAAATTCAAGTTTATAAACGGTTACGCAATCAATGTTTAGGCGTGTGACTACAAACTCCAAACGAATGATGCAACATTCCAGTTTCAAATTCACAAAGTCAATAACCCATTGATTATTAGTCAATGTTAATAAGATATGGTGGGCGTTATAAAAACATCGCAAACTGGCTCTTAAAATATTATCTTTGCGAATTTCCGAAGCCAAAGTTCATTAATTGTAAATCGAAAGCCTGTAAAGTAACACAAAGGTTGTTAAGTAACACAAAGACTGTATGATATTGAAACATCCGACTTTCTTTATTACGGCAATATCATGAATAATTGATAACAATGACTCCCGGTAATTGCTTAGAGCGGTGTGCAATTGCAGGGGACTTGTGTGATATCAAAGTCTATGTAATTATCCTTTCTCGCGCCTTCTTTCCAAAAGCTGTCCTGTTCGTATATGACACAAAATCGAAAGTACTGTAAACAATGAAAATATCGCGTGTTTTTTTCCGTTTTTTTAAGGGCCATTAGGCCCCACACATGCCCTTTTGTTATTTCTCAAAAGCTTTTAATTTTAGTGGTACTTTACAGTTTATAAAACCATATAGCTCAACTATATTTTGCTGTTGGTCAAATTATAGTAATTAAGAACTTTGTATGGAAGACAAAATACGACTTTGTTAAAGGTTTGATACATTTGTAAATAACAAATTATTTCATATTCGACGCTGCCTTCTTCAGATGACAACGATCTTACGAGCTGTTAAATCATTATATATCAACATTATAAAACACATCATATATTTGCAACTTACATCGATTAAACGCATGTTTACACGTTTATATATATTTTTCTACGATGTGCGAAGCAATTCTGCGGCCATCATGCGCTGGTGTTGATTTTTCAATCATAATACCTAGTTTTTTAACCCCTAAGGAATAAAGAACGCTGGCTGTTTATACATGTATAACAGAAGAAGTATATACATGAAGAATATATTAAAGCGTACTAAGTACCGTTCACCGAAGTTATACATATGGTTAATGTACACACCGTATAAAAAGACCACCTCACTAGTGCAGACACCGTTCAATAACGAATTAATTTGTTTTAGCAGTTCCACAAAGGGTTTTACTTATAATTTGGCATTACTGCATTGTACTAAGGTTTTTATAGCGGCTAAAGTAGACAAACTAAACTGAATCTTCAATAAAACACAATACAAATTTATTAAACTATTTCATAAAATCACTGCAACTAATATCATTGAAAGAAAAGGCATGTTAAGAACAATGTTGTTGGCAATTATTTTTTTAATTAATTCAAACTAGAGTTCTATGACCATATGGGTCCACGATAATATTGTTAGATCCCTTTTTGTATGGACACATAATTTGATTATTATGTTGTTAATGTTGTAGAAATTAATACTTATATTAATACAAAAAGATATTTAATCAACTTAACACATAACACAAGTAAAATAGATTAAATTGATCGCAAAACTCTTTATAACGTTTTGACGTCATCGCTATTGACGTCGTGCGACGCTGACATAATTTCCGGTTTTTTATTTATTTATGGACCCTGAAGAAGGCTGTTCAGCCGAAATTTTGGTATATTAAAGTGAATTTTAAAAATTTGAAGTTGACAACTTATTTGTTACTATTTTAGATGAAACTGAAAATTCACTTACCTATGACCATTTCACGATTTCCCGCCAAAACGCTAACCATTTGAATCAAGGTCAATCCAAGCAGATAATAGGACGTCAAACGCTTCCGTTGTTTCCAGTTCATAATTTTCACGCTCATGCTGAGCATGCAAAGTATAATGTATTCCACAGAATCATTTAGATAGACGAAATATAATTTACATAGCTTCCATAGATATTACTATTATACAAATAATGCACTATTAAAGAACGAGACTATTTTCTAACTCTAATCCGTTCTTAATTTTCAGAAATTCTTGTCACTTATATGAAAGGTAGGTGTTCTTAACATCGAATAATTCGGATAATATCACCACTGTGTAATTCCTGGATGCATTCCTACGAAGATAGTTGTTTAGAAAATCCGTCGGATCTGACAAACTCGCATCGGGGGTTTCTAGCAAATTTCTAATCCGAATAGAGAAAATGTATTTGATTACAGTTTTTTAACAGTGTCAATCCTAAACATTATAATAACCAATTTCACATTAACTCAACACGAGATATTCATTAACATTAGAAAACATTACACTACATTACATTTTTTTAAAGTTTCACTCCTAAAATAATTTGTTTACAATAATGAAAAAATATCTCTTATAAAATAAACAGAATCAATGAGCATATTCCCTATGCTTACTTTTGAAAAAATCTAAATAAATATTCACAGCCAGTTTATTATTAAACTCAAATTGTAATATTATATGATACAAAAGACAACTGTTCTATGTATTAAGAACGTCCCGGGTTTCCCGGCATAATTAGGAGCACGGGGGTAAAATCGGCATAATTAAAGAGAATGCGCCGTAGGGAAAACATTAATAAATCATTAAATACCTGTATTACATAATATTCTGTATCACTCAAAATATAGTATCCAGTTTCTTCCACTTAGAAAGATTCTAAATGTATTTATTTATTCACAACACAACATTCAATATAAGATATAAAGTTCATGTTATATGATTTTTGTTTAAATTCCAGTCACTATCAAGGTGAATCGCTTAATTAAAAGACAAAATGCACTCGATTTATTCCAGAAGAAAAACGAGTCAATTAATCCAATCACAAAACAATATATGTTTATATATTTTAAATAAATTCACTTTATTCTGATCAATGCTAATTATATATACCGGGCTGTAACCAACGCGCGCGTGTTCACTTTTAATTCAATAAAATACGTTGCATCGAGAGAGAGAGAGAGAGAGAAAAAAATATTTTTCTCAGCTTATATTTGCTTCAATGCAACATCCCAACTGAATTTGCAGCACAAATATATCGGTTCCATACCAATTACAGGAGCTGTATGACCATGAAAACAGACAGACTAGTATCTGTCGCGAGGCAGATATTCGTCCAAAAACAACGTGAAATTCATCTAACTCCAGATCGATGTACCGAAGTTACATCGGTTATGAATTCATAATCCCGCCGCATTCACTTCATACCACGTCTTATGTTCATAACATATCGCAAGTTCCTTTACTGCCTAAATAGCTGAGGTGCACATAGTTTGAATGTAGTTAATCGTTCTGAAACAATGCTGAGCAGCTAAACTCAGTGTCAGAAGTTTTGTTAAGCTATTATCTGGAAAATTGTTCCATCATTTGTTACAACTAGTTACGCAGTGTTTGGGATTTTAGAGGTTGGTTAACATAGACGCTGCATGGGAAAACTTGCTTACGCCTATGCAATCAAACCATATCACGCGATTATACGTTATTTCTTTCTATAATAGAGTCATATTGATATCTTTACGCTAGAGTACAAGATGGAAAAATCAAGCTGCATTGTTTATATATTTCTAAACTAGACCTCAAGTCCCGCGGGAAAAGATCTGTACTTAATATGGCGCTTTAATATTGCGAGTTAATTAGATCCCGGACAAGATGGGTGTGATAAATGGGCACTATATGGACATATAAGTTAATAGTTATAGAAAAGCAGTACCATTTGTTAGCGAAATATGGAATCGCCTGAAGAACAAAGATCGATTCCTGGCAGAAAGTATTATTCTTTTGTTTCTAATGGCACGCTTTTTTGTGCAGTACGAACACATCAAGCGAAAGAGCATGTTATTTCGTTCAGATTATATTAAAAGCAACTACGGTTTTTGCTTCTTCAATTCTGCCTTATTTTAAGAAAAAACCCACACTAACTAGCTCTATTCAAGGGTAACCTGGTTGTTAGATTCATTCATCATGACACGAAATGCCATTCAAGATGCTTTATAGTTTAATTGGTAATATTAAGAAACTAGAATAGAATAGAAGAGCAGAACTTTCAGAAATTATCCGCATAAAACTGATATTAGTTTTGATTAAATTTGTTAATGTTGAATCGTGTTTATACAGCTATTCAACTCAATAAGCTATTACTTTCATTTTAGTCATATTCGCTACATATTTTTATTATAATAGTAAGAAATTGTCATATGGGTGAAAGGGACGAAAACATAGGATATTTATCCACTTAAAGACAGCCAGCCTAATTAATAACCAAGTAAAACATTCATTCCAACGAGTTGATTGTAAAGAAAGAAAACAGAAAGAAAGAAATACAGAAATACAGAAAGAAAGAAAGAAAGAAAGAAAGAAAGAAAATGCACATATCATTAATTTTAATTTGAACGCATGGTTTCAATAATAAACTTGTTTTACTGACAAATCACGAAACAAGGTAAAGATTGGCGCGAAAATTATTCAATTGAAATGGAAATGGCATCATATTAATTCAATAATCGACGAAAATAATTAGAAAATTATAGCCCGAAGATCACTTCACATTGAAGATGCTATGAAAGTTACAGTAATTTTCATAAATAATTTATTACAATAACACCGTTTATCAAGATATTAAGAAATTTCATTATAATAAATTGCGGCAAAATTGTAAATAAATAATACAGTTAACAATGTGTCTTTCGTTTTATATCATGCTTAAGAACAGACGTGATGCCTATCTAAGTGTAAATGGTCAGGGAAGAGGTAAAAATAATATAAAAAAAACTTTTAGATTACATTTTGCCATAGTTTTGTTTAATGTTTAACTTATACATGTATTTTACTATGAAGAAATAATCAATAATCCGCGTGGCCAAACATATAACGGAAATGTCAATAAATATCGTTTAAATTTATCTCCAAAAAAAGGTGGGGCAGTCTTCATCAACCTTCAATTTTTTTATACTAGAAATATAATTTAGATTAAAAATGTAAACATTATGGACGGGATATCATCAACGCAAAAACGTGTTACGCCTAATTGTTGAGGCTATAACGATAAAAAAGATCATACATTGCGACAGTGTAATTTATGATACATCAGTGTGTAGATATTATATCCTTTAAAGATATACTATGCTCAAACTTGATTTTTAAAAATATTAATAATTAGTAAACAGTCTTTTTGTATGTATAAAATAAATATGTTTCGACTTAATTTAAAGTAGATATGTTATGTTTTGAACTCTACACACTACAGGTGGTCAAAATATGAATATATAGTGTCTTTAAAAAAAACTGGCAGTTTTTTAAGAAAAGACCATCTTAACTTGACCCGTAATAGGGAATGCACCTTCTCATACATAGTTTATTCATTATTTTATTCAAATTAAACATATCCACTAAGAATTTTATGAATTTTCAGTACATTTTAAGATAAAAATATTTTACCCAAAGATGTGCATAGTATATCTTTAAAGGGGCCTTCAGCTTTTATTTTTTGTTGGAAAAACAATTTTGTGTTGTTTCAAACTAAGTATTTCAGTAATTTTATCTTGGAACAGTGCATCATATCACTGTTAAACCTTCATCAAAACAGCGTCCCAAGAGCTATTCATAACGCGACAGTTATAACGAATCGTCCGCTTAACTAATTTAAATATAGAGATCGGACAGGTAGATTAGGTGTTTCCTAATTGTTTATGTACGACAAATTTTAACGACGGCAAATTTCATTTTTAATTATTTTGATTTGGAAGTTATATTAAACGATTTATCTAAAGATAGAATAATTAAGCTGAAGTCCGTTTTAGCAAAACATTGCAATAATATCAGCATAAATACCAATTCTACAACTGATAACATATAATGTTTATGTTTTAGTAGGTTAAATAAATGCTTTTAAAAGGTCAACGTATGCAAAATAAGTCAATATTATTTTTCTTTTCAAAAATAAACCTCTTTTTAGAACTATGCCTTATAAAAAGAATTAAGCAAAATACTTTATTTTAAGATACGTTTCACAACAGTGATATTGTTTATGACTACTGGGGCTGAATAAAGTGGAAAAGAACCAATTTATTTATATATTGTAATACTAGTTATTAGGTATTCATTGTTTTGCTACATACACTTTATGAATTTATTCTTGGAACGCGGCCTTTGATGGTATCCAACCACACATTACCGCCAGTTCTCTATGCCTTTATGCAAAAGAACATTTTTATACTTGATTGATTAAAATTAAAAAATAATAAAAATGAAAAATATATCATCCATTAGATAACTTATTTACGTATGTTCCTGAATCGAAAGAACTCTTATACTTATACATACTTTATGTATGTTTCTAAACTATTTAGAAAACTTTTGACACATCGTATGTTAACGCATGTAATATTGCGCCACTTAACTAAATCGTTCGAACAAATCGTAAAAATATCACAAAAAATGTTATTGTCAGATAACTCTGACTACCATTTTCCAAATTAATTTAGTATTTAATTTATATAAGTAAAGAAGAGAAATATTGATATATAGAGGTCTCTATTCTGTTACATTTCAGTAGGTGAACAAAAAAAATATTGCAATTATTTGCATCGATACATAATTTACTTACGACTCCCGGAATTATATCAATACTCTAGCTTTCCATCTCATTCATGCATCGGCTAATATTAATGGAGATATCCCATAGAGGTAGTAATTTAGCTGAATAAACACGAAATAACAGGAGAAATATCTTATTAAACAGAATAAGAATTATAAAATCATCGATAACACATAAAACTGTGTCGGTTTGCATTGATGTTTGAACAGCTGTGTTGCCTATGATTTGGGACTGGTGGCAAATTAGCATAAATATCATCTATGAGAAACAATGCTACTATTTAAAGTGGACAATAATGTGAGCCTTTGTCTGATATTTCCCAATAAATACAAATCATTGTTTAAATAATGAATCATAATGAATGTATTACAGTTAAAATAGGTCATGTTATGCTAAGCGGACTATTGTTGGTATGGTACACTTGCTAGTCTTCTTTTTTTGTGTCAACTGCCATCTTATTTGTGAATGTACATGCATTTCTGGTATATGACACTGAATAGTTGTTGTTATGTTTATTCATATATTGATTGTAAAAGAGCAAGAAATTTCATTTATTTACGTTAAGAATTCATGGTGGCGAGAAAAATAAAAAAAACATCTCTTTCTCTTTTACCTAATACTTCCAAAACAGTTCGTAAAACACATAATATTCTAGCCAATTTGCAGCAAATGGCTTACATAATTCTTGTTAATTCTTCTTATTATTGTAACTAAAAAGTAAAGATTAACTATAAATTACATTACTATATTATATTATACATACAATACATTAAGAGATAATGAGCAGATCAGTTAGAAAAAATAAAATAAAAAGATAATAATAATACCCACCCCTAAATAAGCAAACGTTAAAAGAACCATCAATTTTAAAAGAAATCAAAACTATAAGAATATAAAGATCAACTTGCGAGAAGAGAACAATAGAATAGAATAGAACAGAACAGAATAGAATAGAATAGTAGAATAGAATAGAATAGAATAGAAAGCAGTCCGATATAACGTAGAGCTACTAAAGACCGAGCATAGATGGGAGGTCACGTGTAAAGTATTTTGTAACATAACATACATGTAAATTGATATAATAGCTGACTATAAGGAAAAAAATCAATAATTCGATTTTTATACCCCAGCACAACAAAGTTGTAGGGGGGGGGGGGTATACTGGAATCAGCTTGTCCGTCCGTCCGGCCGGCCGTCCGTCCGGCTGTCCGTCGGTTTTTTCTTGTCCGCCCAATAACTTAAGATTCCTTTGACCCACAGTCTTCATATTTGGCATGGGGGTTAGTCATGATTAGTAGATGACCCCTATTGATTTTGAGGTCACTAGGTCAAAGGTCAAGGTCACAGGGGCCTTGACTTCAAAAAGCTTGTCCGCCCAATAACTTAAGATTCCTTTGACCCACAGTCTTCATATTTGGCATGGAGGTTAGTCATAATTAGTAGATGACCCCTATTGATGTTGAGGTCACCAGGTCAAAGGTCAAGGTCACAGGGGCCTTGACTTCAAAAAGCTTGTCCGCCCAATAACTTAAGATTCCTTTGACCCACAGTCTTCATATTTGGAATGAAGGTTAGTCATGATTAGTAGATGACCCCTATTGATTTTGAGGTCACCAGGTTAAAGGTCAAGGTCACAGGGGCCTTGACTTCTAAAAGCTTGTCCGCCCAATAACTTAAGATTCCTTTGACCCACAGTCTTCATATTTGGCATGGAGGTTAGTCATGATCAGTAGATGACCCCTATTGATTTTGAGGTCACCAGGTCAAAGGTCAAGGTCACAGCGGCATTGACTTCAAAAAGCTTGTCCGCCCAAAAACTGAAGATTCCTTTGACCAACAGTCTTCAAATTTGGCATGGAGGTTAGTCATGATGAGTAGGTGACCCCTATTGATTTTGAGGTCACTGGGTCAAAGGTCAAGGTCACAGGGACCTTGACTTAAAAAGCTTGTCCGCTCAATAACTTAAGATTCCTTTGACTCACAGTCTTCATATTTGGTAAGGAGGTTAGTCATGATTAGTAGGTGACCCCTATTGATTTTGAGATCACTTGATCAAAGGTCACATGGACTTGGACTTCAAAAAGATTGTCCGCCCATTAACTGAAGATTCCTTTGACCCACAGTCTTCATATTTGGCATGGAGGTTAGTCATGATTAGTAGATGACCCTATTGATTTTGAGGTCACCAGGTCAAAGGTCAAGGTCACAGGGACTTTGACTTCAAAAAGTTTGTCTGCCCAATAACTTTAGATTCCTTTGACCCACAGTCTTCATATTTGGCATGGATGTTGATCATGACTATAAGGTGACCCCTATTGATTTTGAGGTCACTGGGTCAAAGGTCAAGGTCACAGGGACCTTGACAAAAAAAAAGCTTTTCTTCTCAATTGCTAAAGAATGTCCTGTCCGCAATGTATTGATTTTGACATTTTCACATTTGAAGCATGTAGAAGGTGTCAAGTGCCGTGTGGCAGCCGTAAAAAGTTGCCCCGTACTTCACTTCAGTGTTGTTATATTTTCTGGTCCTTCGGGATCATTGGTGCCAACACTATAAAGTGTTGAGAATTGAGTACCGCTCAAGCCGGTGCTAGGGGGCGTGAGGGATGTTGCACTTATTCATTTTCCCTCAATTAAACCGAGTCTGCAATTCTTATGTTATTTTGTTGTGATTAATGCTTCCGAGGGATCACTTTGTTTCCAGAATTTTAGCAATGCACTGGCTTAGTAACCTCAGATTTGGCAGGGAGGTTGTCCTTGAGCTCTAAATGGCCACTGTTGATTCTGACAAAGTGGTATGCGGGGGTATTCACGCCATGATAGTGGCAGTTCTAGTTTTGCCTGGTCGTATTGTGAATAAAGTTGCATGTACAATTTTAATTTTATCGTAAATATGTGATTCAAACATATACTAGCTTGTCTAAACTTTGAAATATCAAAAATAATTTACATAAGATAAATCCTTAGATGACGCTGCACTTTGCACAATCACTGTACAGTTTAATGGAAATAATGGATAGAAAATGTTAGAACAGATAAGATAAGGTGTTCTGTAAATCATCAGCGTCTTCTTAGAAAGGAATGATTGACGTTGTCAAAATCGTATCATATTTCAACAAGAAAGATCAATATCTGTAAATTTCGAGGTTCAAACGTAAAATAAGCGTTTAAAGGATGTTTGTCGATGTGGCACTAATAAACTTACGTTACTTCAATATAATGATTAACGAGCATTCAGTATGCTAGTATGGAATAAACACTTTATTATCAATTTCCAAAAAATACACCCTAGTTTCAGAACATTAAATTGTAGCATTGCAGTAATGAATTCGAAGTATAAGAGAGGGAGAAAGTTGACAGATAGATCAAACTATTTAACTTTAACAATAATTTATTCGTACTTGTATGATAGAAAGTAAAACACTTAAATAGTATTTTGCGCAAATATGTCATTCCATTTTGTTTTTCAAAACGATCTACAACTTGTTAATGCTTTAAATATAATTCCAGTACAATAACTGTTACTTAATTTTAAAATGTGTGGGAAGAAATTCTTAGAGACGTTCCTCATAAAATATCGATTTTTGGTAAAAACTTAGAGAATTTGCAAAATGTATGCTATAGCTATAGGTAAAAGCTAAAGGCAATGATTAAATAATTGTTAAATAGATATTGCAATGTAACTTTATGTCGTTATAAACCTAGCCATTAATCGTTTCTCATACCCAATAGCATTGTTAATTTCTTTATTTTAAAATATATAAGTATGATTATTATATGACTGCCAAGTTTCACGTATTGGCATTAGATATCAATACATTATTTTGTTGGACGGCTTGACTTCAAGAAGCGTTGTATGTAACATAAAAACTGACTTCTTTATGAGAAATTATAATTTTATAACATATTATGAAAAAATATAAGCTTGTTAATGTTTAATTTTTCTCCTGCACAGCCAAATTATATAACTAAGGATTCTATCTGGCATATATGCTGTATTTTGTAAACAACAAAAATACATTTCTTTAAAGATGTATATTTACTGTTATTTTCCGGTAAGTTAGAAACATCGCAAAATATAGCTTTGCATCGATACACAATTCAGTTATGGCTGTCTAAGTTTTATCAATATTTTCGATTTCCACACTATTAACGCATCGGCTAATATATAAATTTAGATAACCCCTTCAAGCAGTAACGCAGCTTAATTTTATACTAAAAATAGGCAAACTTTATCATATCATGCAGTAGAAAAAGAAATGAAAACATCATCTTTTTCGTATATGTTTGAAAAGCTGCATTTTACGAGTTACAGATGCAAAAAAAAATATGTAGACCATTAATTAGAGCATACATATTACAAGTTTAAGCATTTCCAAAAACGTCTCGAATTACCAAGTTTAAGATACTTTATTGGTCAGTTTGAAATAGGTGTGCTCTACATTAAGCTGGATGTAAGTAAAAATATACGACATTGCACTTGCAACGATGGAAAATATATTATACACATGTCACAGGTTCATATACGTAGTACGGTACATGTTTATATGTGTTATTGTTTGTCCTATTAAATGTCCTATAGCTTTAATTTTCATCATACTTTTCATTCATCCCCATATTGATCATATACTAACCACCATTACGGGCCTCTCTATCTAACTTTCTACTTCATTGATTCACTACACTACGCATGCGCACTATTTTGTAAGATTTTGATGGCGAGAGCCGCGATTTTCGAATGCTAATAAAATTATTTGAAAGCGCATAATTTGTGTATTTACAGGTAAACTGGTAGATTGTTTTGATGCTCTGATTCATTCTTTCCATTTTGTCATTCATCATTTTCATTGATATTTTGTATTTTGCACTATTTTGTAAGATTTTGATGGCGAGAGCCGCGATTTTCGAATGCTAATAAAATTATTTGAAAGCGCATAATTTGTGTATTTACAGGTAAACTGGTAGATTGTTTTGATGCTCTGATTCATTCTTTCCATTTTGTCATTCATCATTTTCATTGATATTTTGTATTTTGCACTATTTTGTAAGATTTTGATGGCGAGAGCCGCGATTTTCGAATGCTAATAAAATTATTTGAAAGCGCATAATTTGCGTATTTACAGACCCTCTGTCCAGGTCCCAAGTACTTTAACCCACAGCGTCTATCAGAAACCCCCTTATCTTTTGGACTGCGACAATTGGCGCCCAACGGGGGACCGTGACTGAATACAGCTCAGAGTTTAATTCACATTGCTCTGTAACTCTGTGAAATTCGAGGACGAATTTCAATATAGCAGGGGAGTATGCCACGGTTCAGAACTTCACTTAATAGGGGAGAAGATGTGTAAGCGGCCGGATAGCTCAGTCGGTAGAGCCGCGGTACGGTATTCCGAAGGTCCCGGGTTCGAGTCCCGGTCAGGCTGCACACTTTTCTCACCCTGTGACACACACTATGGGTAATAAGTGTTCCATTCTGCACAGGCGGTGTACGAGAAGAAAATTGGTCAAATTTGTTTAAATGCTTATTTCACGGTCTGCGAACCGCGATAACTACTTTTTTGCATTTCTTTCCTGACTTATTTTTTATCGAATTCATTAATAAGTCGATGTTTAACAAATACGTAATCAATGGAAATAAATTTAACTCGATTTATGCGAAAATATAGATTTGCCAACGGCTATTCTGTGAAGCATAAAAGGAAGGAATTTAAAGTTATAAACCAATTAAAATATGTATCATTACAATTGAAAGCAGAATAAAAGTGCTCCAGACCTGAATTTAAAAGATAATGATGTAAGAAAAAGAAGCACATACTTACAAATTGATTTATTATCTAAACTGTTATTTTATATAATTGAACGTAGAAAAAGCGTGTATAACTATAAGTTTGTGCTTATATAACATTAAACAGCTGACTGCAATGTGAAAAGTAACAAATTTGTAATATGAGAAAGGCAGCTGTCTTTGGAGCTAATTTTCTTTTTACCTCTTTGCCATATATAACGAGACGGTGGAATTATATATATTATGTGCGGTTGCTTCTCATGCAGTCAGAAATGATATTGTAATACTTCACAAATAGTACGTTTAAATCTGATGAGCTTGAACTTTATCTTCAAAGCAGGTGGTTTAAGTGAACTGCATTAAGACAATTCTTTTTTTCTCAAAAGAAATATTTATGGATATTTGGTAAGCTTAAAGGTGGTTGAAATGAACCAATTATCGCTTTTGTCAACTACATAATACTTTTATATTAGATAATACATTATTAAATCCTTTTACCATGGAATTCTTGCATATTAGTGAAATTCTTTTTATTGTACTGCTTTAATTGAGAGTTTTGTAAGTAATTTATTTGCATTTAGTAACATTGCAAAATTGGTGCATTACTTACATCGGTAATGTTAAGACGCTTTAAAAATGCATACAATAAAGTAACATAAATCAAAGAAAAAATGAAATAGTGATGGCATTTCCTAATAATATTTATTACGGGTAGCATGATTTATTATCATTATGTTTTAAGCATATTTATATGATTCGATATAATAAAAAATCATTACAACATCATGCAGAATGTATTCAGATAACAATGCGGCTTTATTATAAAATGAATAATCAATAATCGATAAAGAAGAAAGAAACTGATTTACATGTGCGTACAAATTATTCAATTTTGGTGCAAGAACTGTTAAATATCGCTAGTAATTTAAAACAACAAGTAAAGTTTTACACGTATTCAACAATAAAATATTGTTGGAGCGCCGCTTTGTGATAAAAAGAAACTTCATTATGAGAAATTGCGAAAACGTTATGAATAAATAATGTTATAAGAATATTAGCAATATGTCTTCTGATATGTATTATTATATACAGAAATTTTCAACACTTTATATCAAAAGTAGTGCTAACTTTGCGTGACTGACTTACCTTATTGATACTTGTGCAGAAGTCAGTCAAGCATTCACTACGTACTTAACACTCTGAAAGCTGTTAGCGTGAAACAACAGCTATCAATTTAATATGACATAAATTAAGAACTAGTACCCCCGCATTGAGGGCCTGCATTATAGTGACCGATCCGTCAGCCTGCAAACATTCAAAGGACTGTTTGGCAAATGTTAAAGGGATACTCAGGCAAATGAATGAAAAAAAAAATATCAAAATGATTTAATGTACTCAAATCACGCTAATGACATTTTTAAGTCCCAGCATGGATTTCTGTATAAATTCTAAATATTTTGGGTTTGTAGTGTAAATATATCTAAATATATTAACATTTAGACGCCGACAGAATCACGGAGTAGTTTTAAAACAAGCTATTTGACTTGAA
This sequence comes from Ruditapes philippinarum, assembly GCF_026571515.1. Lineage (NCBI taxonomy): Eukaryota > Metazoa > Mollusca > Bivalvia > Venerida > Veneridae > Ruditapes > Ruditapes philippinarum. The sequence goes on from NW_026856463.1 coordinate 89,021, forward strand.
CAAAACCTGGAAGTTACAATAACATATATTTTGGATATTATATGATTGAAACATGTCTTAGTCATTCATTTGACATGTTATGTAACTTTACCAGAGTTCACTGTGACAACAAGTGTGAAATCTTACGGCTCAAACCTGACCAACGTGGGTCATGATAGGAAACCTTCATTTTATTCTTTATATGGAGAAAGTTTTGTTCCAATGACTGCCTAGAGTATTTACTTTAAGGACATGTACAGAAAAATGTATGATAAAATCAAAACAAAGAAATGAAAATGTTGTCTCTGTCTCCCTTTACGGGCTTACTGGAGATATGCAATCTTTGATTTAAGATTATTATATTAATTTGGACGGATCTTCACGGTCGCTGTGTCATAGGTATACGTAGTGTATATGTAATATACTTAGTCTATTAGATAAAAATTATATAAGAGAAATGTCCGAACAAATACATATGAAATGTGCAAAAAAAAATCCTTTCAATACTAGTATAATGCGTATGAACATTTAGACCACGTCATATTCACGATATTTTCTTATCATTGAACAATTGATTTTCTTGTATAAAGACTTAGACAAATATTTTTATTTGGCAGCTGTATTGCACTTTTATCAAACAACATTAATATTTCCAATAGCCACCGGCGCTGTATTAATGAAAGCTAAATTAATAAATCAATTAATATTTAATTGCAATTATAATAGATTGTAAATTTGTTAAAAATATGGTAATACGATCGTTAAGTTTTTTTGCTTACATTCTGTTTAAATTTCTGAAATTATTGAGCAAAAATAATGAAGCATACTTTACATATAACATAATTATTTGTTGTGTGTCCTGTGAATCAATCACAAATACTGCAATGTAAGTACGGCGGGTATTGATTTTAAAACTATCTATAGGACTGAATATCGTCATAAATAACGCGTCGTTGGTATTTTGTTTCATGTTTCTGGCCTAGTATGTACGGTTGCAGTTCAAAGAGTAAGAGTGACATTTGAAATGAATTTAAAACTAAGAACATGTGGCGTAAGATTAAGATAACTGAAAGAAATGATGGTCAACGTAAGGAAATATGAATCTATTATTTATATTTGTCATGGCAAAAGGCTTAATTATTTGCAACTGACGGCGTATATATATATTACATGTTATCTTATGATAAATTCCCAAGACAATGAACATTCTGTATAGTTCAGCTACTTTACGAATTGCAAACAACTTAAAGAACAGGTAGTTGGTCAAAAATTGGTTTACGCATGTTTAACTTCTTTTAATAATCTCTAACGATATATCGAATTCGTACGCAAGAACCAAATGACACAGTTGCCGCATTAGAACTTTATATTTCGTTATAAACCTAGCGATTAGCGATCAATTATTTCCATTAACTTTAGTCTTATGACGTACATGTTTTGATTTTCCATACCCAATACATTTAAGTTGAATAAATTTCACAAATAACTTCATGCACCGCGTACTGATTACCATGCGTAATATTTTACATAAAGAACAATGAAACTTCTCTATTCTGTTATATTCCATCAGTCTGAGATTAGAAATATTCCAAATAATGCTATGCATTGATACATTATGTACATACGACTCCCGGAGATTTATCAATAATCTTGCTTTCCTTTAAACTCACGCATCAGCTAATATTAATGGACATATCCCATAGAGCAAGTAATTTAGCTGAATAAACATCGAGAACTGAGAAATATCTTGTTTAACAGAAACTGTGCAATGAAACATCAATGGCATATGAAATTGTGTCATTTAAGTCATTGTACCTTAAAGATAAATCATGCTTAAATTTGATAGTTGAAAAAACTGGTTGTTACTATATGTCTATTTTGAAATGTAAAAAATTAAAAAAATTACTTCGAATACACACAGAGAAAATATATAAGGTAAACGTTTGAAAATCTATACACTACAGATAATTACATTATAATTCCATAGTGTCAAAAATGCAGTTTTATAATAATAGACCAAATTATTTTGACAAGTAATAGGAAATGCAGCTTCCCAAATATAGTTTATAAATTTACTTATTCAAATCAGATATCTTCAGGAAGAATTTACTAGATTTCAAAAAAATTCTACAATAAAAGAATTTTACCCAAAAATGAGCATAGTATATCTTTAAAATGTTATGTTCTTATATACAATGTAACAAACTTGATGCTCCAATGAGAAATTATCTATATTTTAAGGCGACTATGAACGGAATTTGATAACATATCGACTTCTGTTCTTCTATGAAAATTAACACACATAATTTTAAAAAATACAGCGTTACCATTGGGTGACAAATAAAGCTGGACTCTAAGATTTGTGATTGACGACAAAGCAGTAGTGCATTATTATAAGTATTATCACCTTTGTGAAACAATTGCTACTACTTTGTGTTAAGTGTACCTTTAATATTTCAAGTTATTTAAAAATGACCCATAAACAAGTAATTTCAGTTAAAATGGGTCATAAACCTGTGTTATTTTAATCACAATATGGTTGATATGGTACATATCTGTAACGGTTATGTATGTATACCAGGTAACTATATATATCATCCTAGATATTTTTGTTGTTTCTCTTCTTATAAGAGAGCGATATTATTTTATACATTTAACTTGTGAAGAAACCATGGCGCGAGACGTCACATATATCTGACTGCACTAGATGATTCTAAGAAATCAAAGCAGCTTGTATTGTTTCATATAATTGATTATTTTCCAGCTAGCTAATTTCCTGGTATAAATTTTACATGTGCCTGCCATTTAAAACCAAAATCTTACTCTGGTAAAATATAAAGAAAGAAATATTTTTATGATGTGATATATTTTTTAGAGATAATAAACAGTGAAATAAACCAGCGTAGAACACTTCTTTAAATACGACTATCAAACAATGTAAAAAATCAACAGGTGAGATGGTTTTACACAGAAAGCAACGCAGATATCATCCAGCCTTTAAAAACCCTGATGAGCACATGGGCGAATAAGGTGGTATTATAAAACCTCATTATACGAAATACAATGTATTTAATAAACTAATAGTTATGCGCATTTAGCCTTCATAGATATAACAGACATATAAATCATTTATTCGATTAGTTGTCTGTTTTTCCTGTAAATGAAATGGCAGTTGAAATTTAAATTTTATCGTAAATATATGATATCGTACAGTGATTCAAACATATATACTAGCTTGTCTGAATTGTCAGACATTACGGATGATTTACGACAAAGATATAGTAGTTTGCACCGTCTCTTAGAAAATGTCAGAGGAGATAAGTTCTGCAAAGCATCAGCTTCTTCTTGTAAAACGATTTTTATTCTTATTTGGTTTGAAACACAAAATGTCAATATCTAATGTTTAACAGGTGTATATTTTACAGTTTCAAGTGCTAACTTTAAAGTTTGTTTAATAAAATAAAATAATGTGCCACTGATATCTGTCCGTAGAATGATGATTTACGGACGCTTTTTCTGTTGAAGTATGAAAGACGAATATTAACGCTTATGTAACAATTCGAACATACACATACTGTTGAAAACAATATAATATCAAAAGAGTCCGTACTCGTGATTCTATGAGCAAATACAAAAATAAACAGTATAATTTGTTTTTACACAAAAAAAATTTGAAGTATGTTATAGAAAATTGCCAAACCAATACAATCACTTTGATAAGTTTTAACTAGACATGAAACATTACTTAGAAATTCGTTAATGCAATACACCTTTATTTCGTTATAAACCTGGCGATAAGCAATTTATCGGTTCCCTCACCTGTTTCTATATTTGTTAATAAAGCTGAGTTAATAATTTAAAACGTCAAAATATTAAGAATTGAATTATCTAATGCAATGATTTACAAAACATCGAATTCATAAATGAATAACGCAATGCCACAAAAGAAGTAATGACAGTAAAATTTACAAGAAACTGGATGGTTGGCTACACATGAAGGACTAATTCAATATTAAATACAGCTGCATTTGATGAGTTAAGTTTATACGCAAGTTTACACAGGAGGAGCATAAGAATTACAAATTTATGCTTATATAACATTTAGCAGCTGAATGCAATGTGAAAAGTCGCAACTTTGTAACGGAACTGCGACTTTATCTTCGAAGCTGATTGTCTCTTAAATATCGAGATGGTGGCATTATACAAAATATATGCGGTGGCTTCTGATGCAGTTAGAATTATCGTGTTAACACTTAACCTAGAGCTCTTTAAAATCTGAGGAGCATAACCTAATCTCCAAGGTCGTTTAAGTGAAGTGTAAGACAATTTTCTTTCTCAAAACATATACCTATAAATTGTTCATAAGCTAAAAGTTGATAAATTGATCATTATTGTGAAATTGTTTTTATTGTACGTCAATTGAAGGTTCCGTAGGTCAATGATTCGTATTTAGTCGCATAAAGTTTATGTTCATACATTATTGTAAATTTTACATAAATCGGTAATGTCCATATATTTTTAAAATGCGTAATGAAAATCAATGATGAAAAAGCAATAGTTCTGGTATTTCCCTCGAAGCAGTCCCATGATATAGTAATAAAGTAAAAAATTATGAATTTATTTTACATGTGCGCGAAACGTAGTCAATTTAGGTGCAAAATATAATAAAATTTCGTCTAAATTATTTTCAAATTAATCACACAATTTTTGGTATAAATCACATAAAATTCAATAAAAATATTCCTGAATGTTTAATCGCCGCTTTGTGATAATGACAAATGTTATAATGATAAATTGTGAACAGGTTTCTGAATAAATACTAGTATAAGAATATTAGCAATGGTGTCTGTTGATATGTATCGTTATATTACAAGAACTTTCAATACTTTATATAAAGAATAATACTAACATTACGTGACTGACTAACCTTATTGATAAGGTAAAATTGTTGACAGGCATCTTATATTACGGGCATTTTTGTAAAATAAGTCATCGCAATTACACACCGCTAAACGTAATTTATTTAATATAGAAAAGAATAATTAAAAGTATTGTACCAATAAACATACGTACTATTAACATAACATTAAGCTCAGGGGATCACTAAACTTTGTTGTCGGACTGTTGACGTCACCGTGAACAGTAAACTATTTAAATGTCCACTGACACTTTTAAAAATATAGTAATGTTAGGTACAACCTTGCGTAACATTCAATCTTCAAACATACAGATATTATGAACGACGAATCGTTACGGCAGCTATGTGGTATGTATACGTAGATCAAATACAATTTTCTAGTAGATAAAAAGCAGCAATTTAAAACACGAGATGATTTAACAGTACACATAGACTTAACGTTTTGATTTATTATATAATTGACTTGATTTACAAAATGTAAAATCAGTTCTACTGAGGCAGAAATAAACACACTGAATTCAAATGCAAAGCTTATTGATATTGCTTAAAACAAGCACTATAGAGAAATGTCCGAACAAGTACATAATTGAATGAAATAAGCAAAACAATCTTTTTCAATATTAACATAATGCGTGTGGACATAAAGACCACGTCATATTCACGATTACAATGTTTTTTTCTCATCGAACAATTGATTGTCTTGAACAAAGAATTCAACAAATATTTTTATTTGGCAGCTGTAGCGCACTTTTATTAAACAACAATAACATTGCCGATAGCCACAGGCACTGTATTAATGAAAGTTAATCAATTTATATTTAATTGATCTAATAGATTATTATTTTAATAGAAATATAATAACACGACTGTTAAGTTATTTCGCTTACATCCCGAGTAAATTTCTGAAATCGTTGAGCAGAAAAGAGTAAAGCATACTTATTATATCACATATTTGATCAGTGTTACGTGAATCAATCACACGTACGGCGAGTATTCATTTTTAAACTATCTATGAGGCATATTTTATTCTTGCTTATTCGACATATATAACGCGTGAGCAGCATTTTGTTTCATGTTTCTGGCCTAGTTTGCATGGTTACATTCTTTTTTAATTTTCTTCAAAAATACGAAAAATATCTTAACATCTTTGAAAAAAGAATTGTTGGCATTAGGTTATACATGTACATGCATAATTTTATACAAGAAGATTAAAGCTTTACACGGCAAATTTTCGTCTAAAAGTACATTTATATGATTTGAAATAAACGAATTATTACAAATGCATGTAATTCGTGTTACATGTAAAATAACAGAGCGTTTTTTTATTAAATTATTACATGAATGAACAATAATTGAAATATTACAAAGAAATTGATTCTACATGTGCGCTCAAGTTATTTAATTTGGATGCAAGAGATGCTAAATCTCACCAACATAATTGACGAAATTAATTAGAAAATTATTGATATTAATCACTAAATTGAAGATTGTACGGAAAATTGACACAAATTCATGAATTCATTAGATCTATAGTTCTATGACCGCTATGTGATCATAACAAGACAATTCATTATCGTAATAAATTGCAAAAGTATCATGAATATATAAATAGCATAAGAATCTTTAATTCAGCAATATGTATGTATATGTATTATTAAATTACAGGACACTTCAATACTTTGCTTCAGACATAATGGGTTTGCGACCAGCATGGGTCCAGACCAGCCTGCGCATCCGCGCAGTCTGATCAGGATCCATGCTGTTCGCTTACAAACTCTATTACAAGTAGAGAAACTGATGGCGAACAGGTTGCACTTGTTTGTGTTAAAACCCTTCCCATTTCCCTTCTATCCAGTCTTGTTAAGTTAAGGATTTTTCAGAAAATTATCATGAATTACATACTGTTCTGGAACAATAAAAAAACATTATGTTTCAAAGTAATCATTTTCGCGCGTTTTCAATCAACCGGGGCTCTACCGGGGCTCTACCTGTATCGTCCTGGGCTCTGCCAGGATCGACCGGGGCTCTTCCGGCATCATCCGGGAACGACCGAGGAAGCACCGGCATGAACCGTAGCTTCGCCTTGGCTCTGCCTGGATGGTCCGGAGCGCATCCTGGGTGGGTGGTGGTTAGTTGAGAATTACCGCATAGTGCTGACCGCAACAATAATTTCATCCCGAATCGTCCCGGATCATCCCGGTATGTTACCGGGGTGGTCCTGGGCTCTGACGTGAGTAAGTGAGACCGCAGCTTAAGTATTAACATTAAAACTTGTTCCTTGTTCCATATTGCAATTGTGATGTTGTGTTTTAAAACCAGACCACCATATACTACTAACAAGCGTCGTCTACGTAACGCAACATACTAATGCCAAAACCGTGCATACAGAGCCGGCGAATGGGATCCTTAAACACATAATGCCTTTGATCTTGTACGGATTTTGTACCATTATGAACAAATGCACAATTTCCCTTTATAAATGTTAGTGGTTCACCATAACAACAGACGAAAAATAGTTTATTCCAGTTTTCCTGCAAACGAAATAACATGTGCAATTTAAATTTTATCGTAAATATATGATATGTTACAGTGATTAAAACATAACACTAGCTTGTCTGAATTGTAAGACATTACGGATGATTTATAGCAAAGATATAGTAGTTTGCACCGTCTCTGTACAACTTAATGGAATGAATGCTTAGAAAATGTCAGAGGAGATAAGACATAAAGTTCTGTAAATCATCATCGTCTTCTTGTAAAACGTTATTTCTCTTAAAATAAATTGTTAACCTTGTCAAAATTTTATCATATTTCAAAAAATATATGAATATACGGTATTATATGACAAGTGTAAATGTAATGTTTGGAAAAAAATCAATATCATGGCAGTTCGTAGTATAATGATTTGCGAGTGTGTATACATAGTTAATGTATATAATAAAATATTAAACACTTAGATCATCATATAAGAAAATAAAGATATCAAGAACAATTAGTGAAAGCAATGAGTAATCGTGAATATGAATAGATTTTATGTGATAAATACATAGCTGAGCAGCTTGTTTTAACACATCACTGTTGTTTTCAAAACAAGTTGAAAATTGTCAATTGTCAAAGATCAAGATAAGCTAAAGATGGTTTATCTATATTGTAAAAGAGCAACGTTTGGAAAACTGTAACAAGAAACCAAAAATAAAAATGTTTTGAGAAATAAAAATTATAGCATTCCGAGGTCCTATTGGGCCTTTAACTGTCAAATTACGAGCATATACTATTTGACAGAATTAAAACTGATTCACACTTTACACACATTACTTATTGTAATTTCGTGTCCCTAAAGCTTTTGTCATAGCTCCAAATATTATAATCAATTCATGCAAAGATTTTAAGAGTATGATTTACATGGGTATATGGAATTGTTTGAGAATTGTCTAAATATCCTGTATATGTATTGGCATACATGTATCTAACTTTATCTTATTTTTTTCTCATAGGTGTAACCAATGCACCTTCTGAGTTTAAATCACGTGATTCTCGATTAAAAAGTGTGTGATAATTGATAATGATAATCTTACCAGGGCTGGGAATCAAAACTGCGTCGTATCCTACAATATGTAAACAAACGCCGCCATCTTGGAACGAAAAATGTATGTTTTTGTTTATAACTCTTTTTGTTGGAAATGACTGAAAACCAGATATATGTATTAACACGCTACACTATTTTCCACTTCGTTCGGTATATGTTGCTTACACAACTATTTTGTAAAACAAAAGTTATAGCGAACTTGCAACTCGAAGCGGGGCAGAATTTTTATTAAAATGTGTGGATACGACGCAGTTCATATATTGCTTTATCTATCGTTTTTTCCTTCAAATCAATTATATATTCGTTTCCGAGTTCACCATAAACTTTGAAATATAAATTTGCATCATTTACTAAAATTTCATTAAAAAGAGATGTATATTTTCTAAGAAAATAATGATTTTTACGAAATGATACGACGCAGTTGAAAATAAAATATGATACGACGCAGTTGTATTTTTGGCAGTCTTTTCAACAGGGATAATTTTGGCAATATATTTCTATTTTATGGAATTATCATTTGCGCTAGATAAAAAACCCAGATTATTTGCGGTGTATAGCAATGTTCTGTTGCTTTTGATTATTAAGAATACATTGTGTCATGTCCAGTATAACATATAATTTGAAAGTTTACATTGCGGAAGCTACTTTTCAGTTAAACATGAACATGTTACCTAATTGATCATAATATCTGAAATAAGTTCTTATATTTTCCTGTATGTTCAATATTATCCCTAATTTTTTTGCAAAAAAAATGTAGAAATCTATTAACTTGAATTCATTTTGGCTAGCTACGCTCTAAGTTAACTGTGGTTCTGCATGTTCTGGGTAATGACTTCTTTTCAAACTTTCACTCTACACATTAGCTTTACTAGGGGCGAGGACCTCTGGTGCGCCTTTGTGAATTATTTCAGGCAAAATGCTGCACCTGCAGAGAACCATCGACATTTTTAAACTAGCTTGATAGGTTTTCCACATGAAAGAATAAAAAGTTTTGGTGGTTTTCGAATTCATAGCAGTTCAGTCCAAGTGATTTGAATTCAGTAAACATAAACAGCTCGGCCTCGGTCGGACAGACCTGTCTGATTTGTTTTTTCAACAAATTTTGTTAACGTCAGCTGTACAAATAAGCAGCTTTTTTATTAACGTCTGGCGTGAAGTTTTAAGATTATAAATATTTGAATTAATTATAAAGAGAATAACATTTAAATTTTTATTTCGGTATGACTTACAGAGAAATTTTCAACGTAAACAGGGGGTAATCCTCTGTGAAGTCGTTTTCTGAAAACTTTTGTTTAAGTTTTCAGGCAATTCATTATCAAATAAAAATCACAGTTTAGTATGAAGGTATGTTAAGATGTCATGTCTCTAGTCTGTTAAATATTCGGTGCGATAATCTGACCTAAATTTTCTGTTCAATATTGTGAAAACTTTTTCAATACTGTTGAAAAATCATGTCTGCCTATATCTGTATCAAATTTATCGGTGCCCAGCGTAAAAATACCTTTGCAAAACGGACACTTTCTTTACAAAATAATTTGTAGTTGTATCATATGTAACTCGATTTTGAAAATTTAAAGTTTTTTGATGGAGAAGAATGATACTTAAGTGCAAATATAAAAAATACATTCCGTAGACCTTTCCCAACGGCGATAAAGAAATGCGAGTACGACAAAATCAGCGGTAAAGTTCTCGGCGCTGAACATAAAATGACTAAACGGAACGCATAACCTACTTGCAAAAATATATTGTAGCTTAACCATTTATAATTTAATTTTAAAAATTTAATGTTCAGTTTCAAATAATAAAGCTCATCTGTCCTCACCGATTATTAAGAAAATGAATACAATAAAATCGGCACGTAAAAGACATAAGTAATAACGGAATTGACAGAAATTGTTGCTATTACAAGTAACAATGATAGGCATGCAATTTGCGCATAGCTCTCTCCTGATAGCGAGAGACCTTTTCAAAATTTGAAATTCTTTCTCTTTTTTATAAAAAAAGTAATTCCTGATTAATACAGGGTCCAGGAGAGGTTACACTGGAATATTGAATGTTGTATCAAAAATAGTAATCAATCCCATTTCGAACTCATGGGAACAAGTTTATAAGCATGCTAAGGCAACACTAGAACACGTTGTCATATGGGTGTGCAATCACGTGTTTCAATGTATATTGCATTTGGCACAGCTTTTCGGAATTTGTAGATGCTTATGATAGGTACTAAAATGCGACCGAAAAATGCAGCCTTAATAGAATTGTATTACATTTCCATTTTTATGAAACCAGTGAGTGACCTCTGCTTTTGACTTAAGTCGTAAACAAGAAATGTTGTTGGACGTTTTTAGCATACCTAGCACATTATTTAAATAGTTTAACCAATATGCAGCCTGCAATGAAAATACAACTGCGTCGTATCATAATTATTTAATTTTCAACTGCGTCGTATCATTTCGTAAAAATCATTATTTTCTTAGAAAATAAACATCTCTTTTTAATGAAAGTTTAGTAAATGATGCAAAATTATGTTTTGAAGGTTATGGTGAACTCTGAAAACGAGTATGTAATTGATTTGAAGGAAAAAACGATAGATAAAGCAATATGAACTGCGTCGAATCCACACATTTTAATAAAAATTCTGCCCCGCTTCGAGTTGCAAGTTCGCTATAACTTTTGTTTTACAAAATAGTTGTGCAAGCAACATATACCGAACGAAGTGGAAAATAGTGTTGCGTGTTAATACTAGTACATATATCTAGTTTTCAGTCATTTCCAACAAAAAGAGTTATAAACAAAAACATACATTTTTCGCTCCAAGATGGCGGCGTTTGTTTACATTTTGTAGGATACGACGCAGTTTTGATTCCCAGCCCTGCTTACTCCAGTTCAAAAATCATATCAAAGCCTTTTTGTACTTGAAGTACAATGTACTTGAAATAAATTCGGTCAAATTATCAAAACAAATAGTGGTGTGATTTAAAAGGGCATTATATACTGTTGAGAACAAAACTGATATGATGCGATACATGCGCAAGTGCAAATTTGGCTAGCGCCTCGTCCATTATAGGTTTTGACAGCTGTGTATTGTGCAACAGAATTCAATATTGAACCAATAACCTCATAATATCAAAAATAAACAATACTGTACATTTATTCCAACATTTATTCCAACAAATATCGGTTGGTGTTAACAATGTTAAGTCACACACACAATCATTCAACAAGAAATATTTGCATCGACTTTGTATTTGTATTGGCCTGAATGCTTAGAAAATATAAGACAAGTTTAAAAGGGACAATCAATTGTTTACGTGAGCAAGAAACTTCACAATCATTGCTTAGTACTTGTTGGTTTCAAGGAACTGATTCGAGAGTGTTTCAATAAGATTAAACCTACCAAAACAATCGAACTAATACAAATAAGTATAAACTAAATATAAATAAAGTCATTCTGTAATTTATATGTGTAGTCGTCCTACCACGGGAACGTTAACCTTGTCATATATTTCAAATGATATCAGTTCTAATCGTCTGAAATAAAATCTTTACCAGGCAGTGAAAGGCTAAGTTTTGTAGTATTTAAGAAACAATGCTATTCAATATTGCTTAAGGCGGGGGAATTTGTGAGAACTCGGGGGCGTAAGAGATCTGTCAACTTTTGTTTTATTTCATGAAGACATTTAATCAAATCGAGTTTGTAATTTTCTCTTTTTTTGCGTTTTATATTTCATTTTTCTCCGGGGATCTTCCCCTTTGCAGATATGTCGTAATACAAGTAGTGTGGGCATCATTGATTTCAATATTTAAAATGTTGAAGAAAATTTATCGTCGAAACAAGCTGAAAAGTCTCTCCACTTCCTTTTTATACATTTAATTCAACATAAAATTGAATAAGTCGATGATAAACTAATACAATACACATATTGATATAGTTTAACTCGATTTATGTGAAAATATAAATTCGCCAAGGGCTTTTCTTCGAAGAATATTCAGGGGAAAATTTATAGTTATTGCCAATTAAAAAAAATAAAAAAACGTAAGTAGAATAGAAGTAATCGTGAATATAAAAGATAAGTTTGTAAGAAAATGAAGCACATAATTCAAAATTGGTTGATTATGCATTGTTCTCAATACATATATCACTAAAACGTGAATAATGCACAAACATTGCGAGTAAGGCGACTGTTGTCTTTTTATTTATTTTGGGAGCTGACCATCAACTTTTTACCGAGACATCATTATAATATGTGCGGTTGCTTTTCATACAGTTAAAAAACTTTGTAATATTTAACAAACAATTTGTTACTATCTAGTGAGCGTTAAGTATGTGATTTTAGTAAAACAGCAAACACTTTTCTTTTTTTTAAAAACCCCAATTAAAAAAATCATTAGCTCGTAAGGCAAAACGATGATTTACAATGAAACCCGGGTTCTATCTAAAAGTGATCAATCAAATACATTTTTACTGCTAATGCTGGATAAAAAAAAGACATTGTATACTTTTTCATTTCCTTTAAGTTAAACAAAACTTGTTGTGTGTTTTAAAACAGTAAAAGCCGTGCTTTGCATGTCCGGTTTTTAAAAAAATTGTTGTAATTAAATACTACTATAATAAAAAGTTTGTTGGGTAAAGTGATTTCACATTTTGTTACACATTTATGCTCTTTTGAAAGTGGTATACATATTCATTTTTAAAACGACAAATTAAAATACTTCTGACATTTTTCTATAAACAATCACTTTTTGTGAGATATATTAATTATAAATAAATCTTATTATATATTAAGTGAACATAATGTTTTATCATTCCTTATAGTACTTTTAATTGATTCGACATAATAGAAATATATTGTTTTGTTCATTTAAATGATTTGATATGCTAATGGAACTTTTTAAAGTACATTTATATGATATGATTCGACATAATGGAAGCATATTTTATAGTACATTTATTATATGATTTGACATAATGGACGCACATCTTTTTATAATATATTTATATGATTCGACATAACAGAAGCATTGCAACTGTATGCATGCAAATGAATGTGAACACTATTTGATGAAATACAAAGAAATCAATTTCACATGTGCGCTCAAGTTATTCAATTGTAATTCAAGAGATGTTAAATTTTACCCAGATAATTGATTGACGAAAAAATTTAAATTTGGAAAAAATTTTTGGGGAATTAAAAATTTTCTTACAAATCAAAAGCGTATGGTAAATTTTTTTCAATTTGTGAAAATTTAAATTTTTTTGAAAAACCCCCTTTGTGGTCATAAAAAAAGAAATTTCATTAATGGGTAAAATTTCCCAAATAATTATGAATTTTTTAATTGTGTAAGGGAAAAATTGCAATTTTTTCTTTTTCATATGTATTGATTATATTTCCCCGGGAAAATTATATACTTTGCCCAGGGTTTGCTAAAGGGTAAAGTGACATTTTTTTACTGACACTTAAATAAAGCAAAACGTTTTTTTAGCGTTTTCAGGCGTTTTTTACCATTTTAAAAATGAATCGACAGTTTTATTTGTTGATTTTAAAATGACGTCAATTTGTTTTATTTGATCTTTTAAATTTAAAAATTCCAAAAGATTATAAGGAATTTAAAAATTCCCTTTTAATTTATTAATAAAAGGAAAAAAACCTCCCCGGGGAATTGTGCCAATCTAAGAATTGCAAATATTTCATTTAGATAAAACGTTTAATAGAAAATAAGAGAGAAACACAGAATGATGACATACCAGTATGCACATAATAGACATTTTGATTTATGGTACATTTGTTTTGTTTTTGGCTGATCAACGTTTCGCAACGGTGAAATCCGTTGCACTGAGGTAGAAATAAACGTGCTCCATTCAAATGCAAATCATGCTGTTATTTGGATTTTTTAACAAGATTGCGTTTATAACGATTCCTACAAAACATGTCCAAAACATACACAATCTCAAATATGCATACGATTCCATATTAATACGAACAAAGTGCATGTGATCATACATTGTGAACGTCACGAAAACTACAACGTTTTTATTAATATTTTGATTTTCATGTACAAAAACTAAGACAATTGTTTTTCTTTGGCAGCTGTATATGGTATTGTTGTTGAACAACAATAGCATTGCCAATAACCAAATGCAATGTCTTATATAAAACAATTATTGATTGATTATAAATATAACATATCACATAACATAACATAACATTAACATATTCTTTATTTGGCATAAAATGACAATATACATTTATAGCCAATACCTTTAACAATGTAAATCCTGATTTGCCAACGATTACTTTGTACGTATAAGAGATTTATCGGATGTCATAAATTACGTAAAAAGGATAATAAAGAATTAAATTAGTACAAATTATTATGTTAATCAACAATAATATTTATACATGTTCTTTGCTTCAAAATGACAATAGTGATGTCGTTGGGTTTTTTAAAAACCGGTCCTGCATATATTAACAGATCACCTGAACAATAAGTTCGAAATCCGGTAAAAGTGCCAAAAAAAACATACCAAATTAGAAAATATAAGTTTTGTGGGAAAGACTGATTCTTACTTTATTTATCTTTTGCTTGCTTAGAGTTGTCATATTAATAAATCACAAAAATTGTAATGTAAGTGCGGCGAGTATTGATTTGCCATCTATCTATACGGCAGATTTTTGCCTTTGCCAATTTGTCATAAATAACGCGTCGGTGGTATTTTATGGCCAAATATTTGCGGTTACCATTAATGCACTAAGAATGTCATTTTAAATCTAAAAAGCTATACGCCCGAATAAAATTTGTTTCAGAAATCAAAAAAAATCTTTCATTTAGAGAAAGGACCAATTCACGAAACTCGACCGAAAATATTTGTCTAAATTGTTCAAATGACCCCAGGATTGGCAAATATTTTACCCTCGTACATGATTCATGAAACATTTGAAGAGGTTTACTAGGAAATGCTTTATGCCAAATAGATACGCTCTGAGCATTGTAGTTTTCAAAATTAAAATGTGTTTTCTTAAACACCATTCTACAAAGACAGGTGTCTCCCGGGGAAGGGCTAATTAAATTTGACCTCAGTGGCATGGTGCATACATTGGTGCCACATGCCAAATATCTACGCTATGGGTTTTTATAGTTTAGAAGTAAAATATTCAAGATATGTTTATCATGTATATCTATATAAACTTAATGACCCCAGGGAGGGGCTAATTTTTACCCAAGAGTCATGATTTATGTAAATTTTGAAGCAATCAGCTGAGCAATGTTTCATGCCAAAATAGCGAAGCTGTCGGCATTGTAGTTTTACACGATACGACTTAAATTTAAGTTTCCTATAGAAGTCAATATTAACCAAGTGACTCAATGGGTGGGGCCAATATCGTTAGGACATTTTGTGGAGGTGCATAGGGCAATGCTACATGCCAAATGACATCTTTGCAGAGCGTCTCACAAAATAAGTCTTAAATGTCTTTTTGCCTACATAAGTATATATAAATCAAGTGACCCCGGGTTTGGGCCAAATATCGACTTCAGGGGGTATGATTTGTATCAGTTTTTTTTTGAGATTCACGGGACAATGCAAGTCAAACATATATCATTGGCATTTACAGTAAATGATACTGTGTATGCACTTCTTATTCTTAAGATAAAGAAAAATGGAATCCCTAAAGAAAGTCCAAAACGACAAAATTGAACAATGTTAAAGGATAGGTTTGATGAAGCCTGTTCCTGGACGGTATTGGAAAGTACAAACTACCGTCAACGCCCCCTAGCACTATTTTCACTATTATCATTGTCTATTTAAATTAAATGATAAAAAGGAGGCAAATTCTAATTTGATTTATATTTGCCACATATCGAGAGAAGTTTCGAAAACTTTTATTTATCTTAATTCTCGACATTTTTTTACTTTCAATTTTCCAAATATTATGTCCTAAGATTTTGTTGCTTAACAACATCAAATGGTTAAATTAATCACATCAATAACAGTAAAAAAACTGACTGTTTTATTTAAATAAAGAATTCGCTCTTTTTTATAAAAACGTCTAACTTTTATTAAAAGGAAATTTAATGTACATGTACATGTATCTCTAAACTTTTTTTGTTAGTTAAGATCTTTTAAGGATGTCTCCTTAAATAGCATATATTGGATAAAAACTGTCCAACCTATCCATACATTTCCGTATAAAGAAAACTTGTCGGTTAATGTATCTCAACTCGTATTGTTGTCTGGATATATTCCAAACGTTGCACAGACAACTTGAAATTACTTTGTTTCTTTTTCGCTCTTTCTAGACGAAGTGAAAACAATATACGTCTGAAGTTTATTTGACATTTGTAATAAACAATATCTATTTTGATATGTTGATACGGTAGAAGAATACCAGCGTGAAATTAAATTGGTCTTCTCTACAAAAATAAACGAGAAATAAAAAACAGCAACAATAATATTTTGCATTCCAGTATAACAAAATACTTGGTATGGGCGGGTGTGGATATTTTGGCTATTGTGGATAATTATGTTAAACATTTTTTTAAAAAGAACAAAAAAAATCTAGCTTAAACCGAATATATTTAAAAGTATTCGGTACAAGACGATCAGTGCGTCAAATATATTACAGTTTCATCATCTCTCACCAAAACACTATAGCAATTGAACCTTCGATTTTCACGTTTTCCCTTTCAAAAATCCATTTTGTTTAGTTCTGCCCAATTGTTTTCTCGTTTAGGGCACACGCTTTATTTTACTTTGGGACCAAACGCCGCTTTTGATAGAATAGCACGGAAGTGTCACATTGACGGCTCTATGAAAACCGCCGTATAAACACATCTGCAGATGTTTCTAAATTCACAAGTGCACCATTTTCGTGTTGAACTGTTGAATTCTGCTTTAGAGCAGTTACTTGCACTTTCCAGTACCGTTCTTGAACAGTCTCAATCAAGTCGAAACTGCAACATTTTCAATTTTGTCATTTTTGATGTCTTTAAAGGGTTCCGTTTTTCCCTTTCTATATGTTATATTTCACTGATAGAGGGTCCAAGCAAGCAAGACTCAGATTATTAAATTTTAATGTAAAAGCATTTTCATTTCAAAGCTCAAAAATGTTTCATGATCAGAGTTGTTAAACTGTTGTTGTTGTTGTTAATGTTGTTGTTGTTGTTGCTGCTGCCTCTATACTGAAAGCATTTTGAAAGTGCTCTTCAAGTAAAAGATTACTCTCGTAGGAATATTGTTATTTGTAAGTTAATATGCTTTTCCTTATTAAATACACCAACCCTCGAGCTCATTGTTACTTTCTTATATGTAACACATTATTGCTTATATACTCATCAATTATTTACAATGCAACGACATACGATGTATTCCACATAGTTGCCTTAAAGCATACAAGTATGGACAAAGTTCCTGATTGCCAGATATTTTGCAAGGAACATGAATATATTTGCGTTGTATTGTTCTATAAAAGTGTGAACATTGTTGGCTTATCGCTTTGCCAAAATTAAGAGATAAGTTTATTGTTTAGAATTGTCGACGTAAATACATGTATTTTTAAATGGTAGAATGTGATCTTTTTGTGCATGTTGTTGGAGTTATTTATTTAATTTGACTGCTTACTTATATATAAAAGTAACACTACATGACATGTCAATTCAATAATCATTTTCCGCTTAGTAAATTATTGCAATAAGAATTTGTCTTAATTATGAAATTGCAGTAAAAGTATTTTATTAATAAACGAAACAACAATTTTGATAATAAATTGATTAATCTTGGTAAGTAACGACGCTTACTATACTGAATGTCGCCCTTTCTTGCCTTGTTGATTTTATTCTTATTATTTACTAGACCTAATATATGCTGCTTTTGCGACTTGGTAAAAGTGGCATTGCACGACCGTGCATATATTTTGGCGTGAGGTCATTTACGTTATACAATGGAAAGACGCAGAAAATTTTAGCAGTCAATGAAATATGATTCTTTTTCACTTTAAACGGTCTTTATGTTTTGTTTATGATAAATTAATGATTAAATTCGTGTAAGTTCATAACTGAATTCATTGAACTCAAAAAATAAAAATAACACTATGCTCCCAAAAGGCTCGCATAATATAACTTGTTCAATAAAGTCAGCATTAAACTTACACTTATTCATTATCCTCTATACATAAATTAGAAAGAAATAAAAGAAAGGTAATTAATTATCTTGTCGATGGACCTCTGCTGAGCATGGACAGTTCTTTTGTTTCTATTTTGTTATGCAAAGGATACATATAATTTTACATAGGCCAAACAGGCAATTAAGTCAGAAAAAAGAAGAATTGTTTATGCTCTGTAGATCAAAGACCCATTAACAAGGCAATTACTGTACGTGAACATTGCGATAAAACTGCAAAAAGAGACCTAAACTTTTATAGTTATCCATTTTATGACTTTTATAATACAAACGTTTTAGCTAGGTTATGTAAAGAACGCTTGTTTTATTACGCTATTGCTTGTATTTTCCTTAGCGTCGACTATATTAGACCATCGATAAACCATAATATTCTGTCGGAAGTTTATTTGACAAGTGTTAGTTATAATATCTATTTGGATACAGTGTGCCAGCGTGAAATAAAAGGTGGCCTCTTCAAATTGTATCTATTCGTTGTGACGAATATTTGTGAGATTTAATCTTTAGCTGTAAATAATCGTTTATAATATTAATATGTTATTTGTACTAATTCTACGAGCCTAAAAGCAGAAAGTTTAAAACAAAGACACATATTTGAAAGGGACGGATATTGTTAAAATATTTCACACTCACGGGCGAAACTAGGGACAGGACCAAGTTCCTACATTGCTTTTTTCAATCAAATATAATATTGCAACTGTAGTAGTATGGGATATAATAGTTTGGGTTAATTTTTAAGTTTTGATTATTTTAAGTAATGATATTTCAGAATGAACACTTATCAATATCACGGTATGGTTAAGTAAATCAATATCAGCATTTTACTTTTATCTACATAAACCACTTACTAAGAAATTTTCAAAAAGGTTATTGCAGCATTGCCTTAGAAATACTGGTTACTTAGCAACACTCTTGCTCACGTCAGACAAGACATCAACTAGCGGACAGTTTTCCTTCCCTTATTAAAACATCAACTACCAGTTTCTTTCCTTACTAACAACACTTTATTGGCCACAAGCTTATTAATTATTTACAGTATGGAACACTACTTTCCTGAAAATTCCCAGTAAACAGCAAATACAAATATAAATATTAATCGGTAGACATATTTCCGGAGTGTATCACTCTCTTACAGTGTGTTATGAATGCATAAACAATATAGGGTTGTCGCTGAAATCAAATTAATATATGTGTTGTGTAAAACGGTACTGTAACATCATAATTTGTTTTTATTGAAACGCGTTCATGCAAGTTGTTAAAAAATAGAGATACAATTTTTAAAGGAATTTTCATTCGAAATAAAGACATTCGAAATATTTTGGACTCTGCAAATGTGTTTCCCCCATTAAATCCAGGGATTCAAACAATTTGTCCAGTTACACTTTAGGTAATATGCCAACACGCCTATCACTCTGTTGAAAACAGAGTGCCTATTGAAACCGTAATGGCAAAAGTTTGTTTCTATCCCTGGTAAATCTAACATATGCCGAGTTCCGGATAACAGCTTTTAAATACGCATGCTGTTGAATTTCTAACAGCATACCATTGATAGATTCCATAAGTCCCTGTCACACAAAACTGCGCTTTTACTGCGATTGTACGGCGTTGTTAAATTCAACAAAGCGCCGCGAAATCGCAAGGAAAGTCTGATATTTTTATGACATGGAGACTTCACGGCGTCTTCACGGCGATCATGGCGTTGTTACGGTGCTTCCACGGCGATGTTGTCTGCGTTCGAACTGCGCTTCTACAGCGTTATTTGCGCTGTCATGGCGCTCACACGGCGCTCTCAAAGCGCTCACACTGCGATGCAATCGTGCTTCATATACCAGCTATCACTCATTCTGAATAGTCGTGTACCAGCTGCACCTGCATGCAAGACAGCAATATTCCAGCTTGCTGCCGTTCTTTATCCATGGTGAAAAAGGGCATTTACATGCATTTAAAGTAAAAGCCCTCTATTAAGACCACCAAAGGGACTGGACTTAATTGCGGATGGCTTAATTGTGGATATAATTATCAAGACATACATTTTTCATGACCACTCTATTCAAATTATTATATATAAATATGTTTAAGCAATCACATTATAACTTTCAAATATTACTATAAACTGATGTATAAATATAAATATTTTTAACATTTAATAGAATATCCAGTCGTTGTACAAATCAAATACACTGTTGTACAGCATTCACCGGAAAAGCCCCCTAAAACATCGGAAACGAAAGTAAAAACGTGTACGTCGAGTTCACCCGAGGTAATATTTTAACTTATTTTTCTACCATTACTCAATCTTTTTTCCAAAGTAAACAATTATGTGAAGATGAATACATCTGTTTTTAGAGCAGTGTTTGTTTTTTGTTTTTTTTTTCTCGGCAAATTGAATACTTTTTGTTAAATT
This sequence comes from Ruditapes philippinarum, assembly GCF_026571515.1. Taxonomy (NCBI): domain Eukaryota; kingdom Metazoa; phylum Mollusca; class Bivalvia; order Venerida; family Veneridae; genus Ruditapes; species Ruditapes philippinarum. The sequence continues at coordinate 110,082 of NW_026856463.1, forward strand.
GGCGATACATGTTAGCGTTATTGTTGACATTTGCAAATGATGTTGATATTTCCACTACATCAAGCCCAATACGCATTTTCTGTACCAAAATCCGTCTTAAATACAAATTATAGACTTCTTCTACTTGTATTTGATTGGTCACCCATCAATTTGAGCTGCTTTGAGCAAAATTTGCAAAAAACAGTCTTGCCTTGTGTACAGAGTCCAGCACGATTGTGTACTCAATTTGTATTCAATTTGCAAAAAAAGAAAATACTTCTCTAAACAAGATATATTCAGCTTCACAAAATTGTTTAGCTCGGAAAAATCGATTAAATTATGATGGAGAAAAAAGTTGAAATCCATGTTTATTTCAATTTAAAATACCACAATGAGGAATCCCCGTTTGAAAAAATCAAAACTGCCAAATACAATAAATAGAATTGAGTCGATGTTAGGAAAATAACGAAAATCTGTCATTTGTAGATAATTTTAATCAAGACAAATGTCATGAGGTAGACACCAAAAACAGCTTGGTGAAATTTAGTTTGCCATTAATGTACGTCTGCACTCCGTTTTATTTATAATTAAAGCTGTCAGCAGCGTGACTTTTAAGAAGATATCTCGTCTGGTGCGAGTAGTTTGGATTTATATTAATACGATGTTATCAACCAATAAGGAAAAAACCATGATGTAGAATGTTCTCTGATGTTCAAGGTGTTACAGATGTTTATAGGTTGACAAATTGTCAAGAAGATGTTTTGATATTTCTCAAGGTGTGTTTATTTATTATTGACGATCACATTATGAATGCATATATATATATTTAAATAATCAACCTAGTTATATGGCGAAGCATATAATACAATTCAATCCTATTTTCTGTGTGTTCCGTTGTTATATTTGTCTTGTTAATCTTCTGTGACTTTGAAACGTTCTGTAGAAAATATTATTATGTATACACTTCTTGAATGTGTATATTTTTTCAGGGAAGGAGACTTATTGTTAACAAACGTCAATTTATTTAACAAACATCTCACTATTATATAATATAAATATAGCTGCAATTCTATTTGTCCAAGCAGTAGTTAACAGAACAACTTATAAAATCATACTCACTATGTGTAGTATATTCACTGGCAGAATTTGATTGATTGATTGATTTTCTTTAGACCTGGCGGTCAAGGATAACCTACGAAAGTGTCAGGCTGTCAGCACTAATTTCCAGTAGAGTCCTTACCTCAACAGACTCTAGAGACAGCTATGAGATACAAGGAAGTCCGGGAACCAGTCCCTAGCTCTTATTGAATAGATCCCTTGGTTCTTTTACATGCCCAGTGTAAAGCACTGATACATGCAAGGATTACCTGGGTTTCTTACCAGTAAACCTCTAGGTAGGTGGGAAACACTGAAATTGTCTCCGAAAATCCCAAGGGTGGTACCCAGGATCGAACCCGGAACCTCGGGAGTGTGACAGTCAGTGGTCTAACCAACTGAGCTATCGCGCCACCTTGATTGGATTTTAATGTCTAACACATTTGTTACAAAAGGGGTCCATTTGAAATTATAATTTTAAACAATCGATCACTAACTTTAATTCAAAAGTGAATAAAGTCCCCGATGAAAATAGCTCCATAACGTTATGTAAAAATGAGAAACTGATACTTTGTAATTTAGAAATTTTCAATGAGTTATCAAGTAATGTGTACAAATCATGTTTATTACTTGAAGGTGCAATACGCATTTAATTCAATCATTATTCGTGATATTATTTAAATACGGATTTTTCTCAACATAAAATGTATCCATCTTCTACAGGAATACCTTCATATGACAAAGATAAAAAAATATAACAGAAAGTATTCATTAATTTCAAATATGATGCTCTCCCTATTGATCTAACAATTTTTTAAAACAAGTTGTTCAATGTCATTGCACAATGATTACTTTCTCGTGGTAAACGTTATTAAAGATTCTTGATAACACCTTATCCGGGTAACTTAATACACTATTCTATATAAAATATTGCACTTTAAATAGATTTAAATTATGTTACATTTAATGTGGTATGAAATATTAATAAGAATATTACAGATACGGAAGCAGGTGCATAAGTAAGCCGTTAACATTGTCTAAACTCTTACATTTTATATATGATAAACCGGCACTTTTCCTCTTTGGGGTTTAAGCTTAATATTTAAAGAACAATGGAATAATACTATAATGATTAAAATCGGATCACATCTTCCACCTACTGCGACAGGTAAACTATATATTGCTACATATTTTCACTCCGTTTGATAATTTTGAATGACCTTGATAATCGTATCCGTTTAAATAACCCATAAATCACGTTCTTATAATCACATTCCTTACCCGTCATATCAAACAAGTTCATTGTTTATTTCTTAAAACAAAATTTACGGACAGAAACAGCCAACATTTCGCATTTATATGTTGGTGGTTGAGACAAAGTTTTAAATCGATGCTAAGTATAAAGTATCTTAAAGTGAAAGCATTTCTGTTGAACGTGGAATGAACGAACGAATGAACGAACGAACGAGTGAACGAAAGATAATGATGCATTGAAACAAAAGCAATTACTGAAGGAAACGTAAGCAAATCAAGTGTCTTTGTGAAGAACAACTATCGGTAACTAGCTTAAAATAAAATTTACCCCTCACAAAAATGGCATAACATAGTATATTAATAAAATATGATATATTATGACACGGTAACTATCTTCGACAAGATATCTATAATACATATTCATCTTTTCCGACATAAATTATATTGTAACAGAAAGAGATGTCTCTTCGCTGACTCAAAACCACTTGCCGCTTAACTCTGTATGTTCGAATCACGCGAGTAACTTTGAATTATTTCGCGTAATTAACTATCTAGCTAACGGAACGTCAGTGGTTCTATTCAGAATCCTCAAAAATGCACTGAGGGGAATGGGATGTAAAGTTGGCATGTCGCCATGCCTTATACTGTGTTGGTGTGTCGTAAAACCCGACCAAAAATCTTCAAGGAATATATGTTTATATAAAAATAATGGAATCATTAAACACCATATCTTGATCAGATGCAGTATTGTAAATGTCACGTTCTCGTCATATTTAGGATTTACTTGGACATCTCTTCTTTACAATTAAGTATTTCTTGAGGCAAATCTTGACCTGGATAAGCTGACAATCATATATTATCATATTTCCTAAACGATCTTCTTGTTATTTTAGAAACATATTATGTTTGTCTTGCTGACAGAAACACCATAGTGACACGTGTCTTCTTTAGAGAATACAGACATATTGTTCTCAGAATGCCATTACTTTTAAATAAAATTCACGGTTTAGATTTTGCAAATGAGTAGTTTTCTAATTTTCTAATAGTAGTACCATATTCGTTTAATAGGCAAATATCTTACATTGTGCATTTTACAATCTATGTGTTAACAGTACATGTTATATCACTTAATTACATATATGTTTGGTACATTCAAATGATATTATTATCAACATTTATGTTGACCAATATCTGGTATTTTATAAAAAGTTCTCATGCAATCACTTGATAATGATATGATAATATATTATTGTTCATTCCTGGAAATTTAAGCAAATATGCCATCCGGTTTAAGAGGAGTTGCGTTTACAAAATTTCTACATAGTATATAGTGAAAAAATCAATAAAGGGCCATAATTCTGTTAAATTTGGTCGCAGCAAAAATTACTTCCTTTACTACCATCTACACAATTAGGTTGTTCATCCCTGTTAGTTTAAGCAAAATTTGCCATCCGGTTTTAGAGGAGTTGTGTTCACAAAATTTCGGTACGTACGGACGGACGGACGGACAGACGTACGGACGGACAAGTGCAACGCTATATGCTCCCACTTTGTGGGGGCATAAAAATATGTTGACCCATCTTGGGTTTGAACCCATGGCCCTAAGTTTCATTGTATTTAACAGTAGTCCTAGCCTTATAATTTGAATACTCTTCAAAGCGGAGGTAAACCTGCAACAGTCAAACATGGCGTCCAAATCCTATCTGATTGTGTCAACAGCATAATATAAATGTTTTAAAGTGTTTAAACAATGGAATTAATCACTCAGACTTTGCTAACATGTTTCCCAACACCCCGTTTTAATATTTAACAAATGGATTTAACAAACATTATGGAATAAACACTGATAAAGATGCAAACACAAGGAAAATATACGTGGGAAAAGGCGGGAACATTTTAAAAAGATGAATGGCAAGCACTGTTTGTTTTATATGCAGACTGGCTGGTTAATATTTATCAGACCAGAACGGATATTTAATGTTTGTATCATAGTTTGGAGACCTTTCTGTTGAAAATGTGTCAGGGTTAAATCGTATACATATACATGCACAGTGCGTTAACTGGAGTGCGGGTATAAGTTACCCGCACTCCAGAGCATGCCCATTGATTGGCTCATTTTTGCTGGGGTTTACATATTGTGACGGCAGAGAAACGGAAAGCGACAGAAATGTCATATCCAGATGTTCGTTCATTGGTTCATTTTTGCCGGGGTTTCATATTGTGATACAGGGAACGTGCTTTTATGTTTGACTATGATACAAAAGAGGAAGAACACCAAAAAACTCGGCAATCTGATTTATACTCGGGGGCTACGCCCCTTCGTACAAATCAGATAGCCTCGTGTTTCGGTGCTCTTTCTATTACATGGTACATTGCGAAATGCTTCAAATGACCATGGAATTAGGATCAAGTCTAGCGAAGTCTACAAATAAAAGTGATCACAAAGGAACCAGCATATTAAACATTACACAAAAAAAATGCAGGTTAATTACCTTTAAAAGAACATTAGATATGTTTGCCCATGTAAAAACTGCACACTCTCAAATTCAGTCAAGATATTCATAGTTTTATGTATACTATTATTATGTTAGTCTACATCATAAGTAATTTATGTAAGTCATCTTACACAGGGGCCGTGTAACATAACATGGTCAACCCCTAACCATGATCTGCATGTGAGCCATGTTAGTTCATGTTATTTCATGATAAAACATGATACATTTCACCTGGGAATAAATTAACATGGAAGGACATGGTGTCAGTAGACATGATCTACCATGTTGTTTAATGGTACACCATGGTGTACGCAACCATGGTTAGGTGACCATGAAAAGATGTGGTGCCATTTAACAAACCATGGTCTACTATGGTAGTTCATGGTTACAGGACCATGTAATACCATTGTAGTTCATGGTAGTTCACGGTTAAATGACCATGAATTTTGCCGGGAAAGCATCCAATTGATGCATCAACAAGAGTTTCAACACAAGCAGATCCACTTTTATAGCTCTGAATTGATGGTTTCCGTTGGGTCCAAACATCCCCTAGTAAGGAGCAAATGGCAACATCAGCATCAATATGCAGTGGGTTGTTGAAGCGTTTAAGGTCAAAAGATGAATTCCTTTTGCGTCTAGTTACTGTGGATGAGACTTGGGTGCATTATTATGAACCAGAAAATAAATCCCAGAGTCGTCAGTGGGAAGGGCCGGGACCCCCAAAATTCCGGAAACAAAGTGATCCCTCGGAAGCATTAATCACAACAAAATAACATAAGAATTGCAGACTCGTATTGATGAGTGGTACTAAATTCTCAACACTTTATAGTGTTGGCATCAATGATCCCGAAGGACCAGAAAATATAACAACACTAAAGTGAAGTACGGGGCAACTTTTTACGGCTGCCACACAGCACTTGACACCTGCTGTTGTGAAGTACAAAATTCCGGAAACAAAGTGATCCCTAGGAAGCATTAATCACAACAAAATAACATAAGAATTGCAGACTCGGTTTGATGAGCGGTACTCAATTCTCAACACCTTATAGTGTTGGCATCAATGTTTCCGATGGACCAGAAAATATAACAACACTAAAGTGAAGTACGCAATCCAAGGCCAAAAAAGTTAAAGACTGAAATAGAGTAAGATAAGAATCCCTAAAGAAAGCCCAAACCATCTGCTTGCAAAGTGATGGCCACAGTATTTTGGGACACAAAGGGCGTTATTTCGATGGCCATTTTACCCAAAAGAAGTACAATAACCGGAGCATAATATGCCAACTTGCTAGACCAGCTGAGGAACTCAATCCGCGAGAAACGCCGTGGTAAACTCTCCAAAGATGTGCTGCGGCAATAGGACAATGCAAGAGTCCAAACTTGTAAAGTTACAATGGATGCTTTGGAGCGAAATGGGTATGAATTTATATCGCACCCTGCCAACTCACCGGACCTTGCTACTAGCGACCTCGTCCTTTCTCCAAATTTGAAAAGGGATATACGTGGACGTCATGTTCGGTCGGACGAAGAAGGAAAAGACCCTGACTTCCTCACTTCTGAGCTGATTACACTTGAACGACGTTGGTCCAAGTGCATAGCCCTGGAGGGAAATTATATTGAAAAAGAAGAGGTAGATCTCAACACGAAAAAGTTAGGCAGGTTATATATTGACTCGCCCTGATATATAAACAATTCTAACATAAATAAATGGCATTAAATGTCTCGTATTCCTTTTTTTGTACAAGTAAATTTTCATGACAAAACACATTATTCGAATGCCAAACATCAATGAAGTATGGTTCTAGACTAAGTCCAATTAAACGAATGGATTAAAATGCAATGCTTTAACCTCGACGTTTTAAACTTGTCATATAGTGTTCAGAAAAGCAATTTATTAGAAAATCGTTAACAATTTTACTACACTATCTGTACAATATATCTCTCGGGGAGATGTACTATCAACTATAATATCTTATTGTACAGATATGTTAAATTGCTTACCAGTTAAAACGAAACAACTTACAACATTTTTACCACTACCTTTCCCGCTGCCCATTCATACCCTGAAATAGTTTTGGCTTTTCCTTTTAAATAAATATTTATATTTTGCTTTGATGTTTATTTTTTTAAATAAAATTTTATCTTAATTATGTGAATATATTATATGAACAGGTGACAGGAATTTGTCGTTTGCACCGCAACTTATATACCCTTATTTATTTTTTTTTATTTTATCTACTTATTTATTTCTTGTAATTGATTATCTGTTTTTATTATTTGACGGATTCATTCATTTGCGCATGTCCGTGTATGTGGATACGCGAATTAGCAGGTGATTTAGTATACAATATACTCTGGGTTTACTTTTTGTGTGATAAGGAATATTTATGACTCTAAATGCACTGACGTAGAAATCGAATACAATAACGTTAACATTAATCAGTCGTACCATTATAATAAAATGGGTTGTGCAAGTTATTCAGTTATTACAAATTGCATTTTATTACAATATAGAAAAATAAAAGTGGATATAACACGTATATCCCCGAGTAGCGTAGTGGTTTAAGAGTTCAGATTATGAAGAGTTCAGAAAATGTTTTTTTTTCGATATCAAATCGACAATTGTGCATTTATTTTGTGTGTTTGTATGTTTTTTACTTTCAAACATTTTTTCATATTCTCTTTTATAAACCTGTGGTTTATTATTGTGTACAATTTAAAGTTATAACGTTTAACAAAATTGAATGTATTTGATTTTAACAGTCATTGAACAGATTGAATAGTATTGTAAATTTAATTCTATTGTAAACTCTGAATCCAATTTGCTACATTTAAACAATTTCGGCTGATTTGTGTATTTATATATTAAGATGTTTTCTTCCCTCATTTATCACTTTAATCACGACGGTGTTGTCTCTTACTTAACCTGTTAAAAGTGAATATGTGTAAAACTAAATGTTCTCAAAAGGAATTGTATGAAATTAATTCACAATGAACTAAAATCAAGTTCGTGAAACACAAATCTAAAAACAAAAAATATGAGAAAAGAAAAAATGACTTTTCCAGGAATCGAACCAGGGTCTCTACAACACTCAACCACTACACTCTTATGCTGAATGGATGAAAATGAGTGACTGATTAGGAGGTTAAAGATTTAGGCGATAAATAATGTTTTATACAAGAATTATCGGCACATCCATATGTGTCAATATTGACGTAAATAGATAATGAAAGGAATATCAAATTCGAGTTATAGTTGAAACAATGTAAATAAACTAAATATTGATAGTAAAATTTGTCCTCTTTTTCTTACTGTTTGCCAAAAAGGTAAAAACGCGCATTGTTTGTCTTTTAATGGTTGTTAAAATTTACAGCAACGCGGTGTACATTTGATGACATCACAATTTGGCGATTTATTACACTACTTGTCGAGATACTTAAATTATATTACGTGTGACGTTGTAAGGCAATAACATTTAAAATCTTCACGAGAGTCCTTGAAATCTGTATGACATATTGGACCTTGTTCTAACAGTCATTAATATGTAATTCAACAGGATTTCCCTTTTTCGAGAACCTTTAAAAATAAAAATAAATCAACAATAATTTGCATTTTGGTGCCTTTCTGACTTATTTTGAAGAACTTATTGAAAGATATAAAAAGATCCCATTTTGTAAGCTGAAAAAATCAGATTGGATTTTTATTAGAACATCTTAGACTAAATAAATATAAATTGGTTACAATCAAGGGCAACAAATAGTTATTAACAAAACTATAAACATTTTATTGCCAATAAAGTGTTAAAAAAAAGTGATAAATATCTCGGAACTTCAGAATATTCCACTTATTTAATTTTAAGCAATGTTGTGTGACGATATAGTATAGTAACAGTCAATATATATTGAAGAATATTTTTCCAGATTATGATAATACTTGTTTTATTTATGAACAATTGTCGAAAATTAAACAACAAAAGGTAATAGGCGCTATGCTCCCTCAACCCCCCCCCCCCTTCAAGATTGAACTCTCTATATATATTACATCATTTTCCAATTCATGTCTCAGACATAACTTGAGTTTTAATTACTGATAGATGCAAGTTAATTTCTCAAATAATGTTACAGTGATTATCTGGCTCTAATTTCAGTTTATAGATAAACCAAAGTTTTAACTGTAATGTTAGTAAAACAGGACTACAATTTATAATGCACTCAAATGATAAACTACAGTGTTTACGTCAAAAGAAAAAATAACGACCTGATAACGAAATTATTTTATTATTTTGTGTCCGTTACGATGATGTATTGAATACAATCCCTATATACATTACAAAAGGGCCTTGATAAAACCAAGTTTAAAAAATTATATATATCGTAGAAAGCAAAGAGGTCATTTAAACTAACCCTGATCATAGTTATTTACGTAAAATAACACAAACAATTATACTCAAAAATAAAAATGTTTAAGCTAGTAAAGTTTAATGGCATTCGTGCTTAAGTTGACGTCTGTATACATATTTAGAAATATATTTAAATGTCAATGACTTGGCTTTAAGGTGACATAAAATTCAAGGAGTGTAAAGCATTTCATGCCGCGACAGCATCAGTTGCAACAACAAAACAAAACGCCGCAAACAAGCGCGGTTAAAAGAGCATAACAGTTTCCCGTACCCGTTGTGGCGGAAGGGTTGCCTTGACTTGTTTCGGCATCAAAATTGCTGCCACCATTTAATCATGCGTGATCGTAAGAGGCGAACAAAATGATTCGTATTACAGGAGTCTATGCATCTCTTAGTTCCAGCAGGTAAAGTGGTTTTGAACCCTAGTATTGCTTGAAGTTTGTAATACCCGAGGTTAGCAAAATTCATTTTTCCTATTTCGGCTTCATAATGATATGACCTAATTCCAGATATCGAAAAAAGGTTGATTATAGTTTCATACGATGATTTTGAAAAATGAGCTGGGAGTAGCATTCCTTTATAAACTGTATCTTACATTTTTACAGCAAAATAATTGCATTTAATTTAATATGTAACTTCCTTTTCCAAGAAATAATACGGCGTATACCTTTGTGTCATCCATGAAGATGGAATCTGTGGAAAGCACTATTTGTTAAAACATATTGATCTACGAATGACGTATTGATTTTAGAAAATATTTTATTTGCATTTTATTTGGTGCGCAAGGGAAGAAACGTTTATCAATTCTGCTACTTTGCGTCAATATCACTTGCACTAAAATGTTATAAACTTCAGATAAATAAAGTCGTTCAGAATTGCAAAAGAAAGTGAATTTAATATGATAAACCTTCCCGCCTTGTTATTAGTTAACAGTATCTGGTTTAAAACATGAAAAAATAAAATAAACAAGGAACGGCGGCATCCAGTAGACGCATCCCCTAACACAGGACCACCAGAAAGGAACCCAGCAGGACACCCATTTATACAACGGGATGATGAAACCAGTGTTACAATTGAGTAAGAAAGAGTCGTACCCACATTTTAAGGGATAATTCTTACATCACATATGTGTCTATTCAAATGAACAAATTTCTTAACACGGAGACAGTCCCTTAGATATGCTAATTTATATAAATGCCTGGTCAATTAGTTTTAAGCTTTTAAGTTCAAGTTATATGTCCCCATCAGCACGATAACCATGAAAAGAACAATGTCAGAAAATAGCATTGTCTTAGTTAAAGGCTAATTTTACCCAAGAATTTTCACAATCTTTTATTTTTTGGTGTATTTTTATAGTTTAAAAAGATACTTACAGATACTTACAAATACATGAAACCTGTTTTGATTTTACTGCATCTTGATAATAAGTACATATTATAGCGATTTAGTATTTTGTATGGAATTTAAAATAGTACATTTGTTTACATTTTGCTACTTTTATGAAAATAATCCTTCATATTTTTCGCTACTTTCTTCAAGTAACAAGCGTCTAATAACTTTAAAGCCATTATTTAAAAGTTATTTAATTAATTAAACGTTTATGAAACTCATTTTGAGTCATTCTAAAGAAGTACGTAACCATTAATTTTATCCATTTCTGAGGCATAATTAGGCTTTAAGGGAAAACTATTTCATAATAATTTTGCAATTAAAAGTGTCCATATTTTGTAACCGTTATTAACGATCAATTACCATAATGATTATTTTTTCATTTGCTGCTTTATATTTGTATAGGTCCCTTTACATCAAAAGACACGTGACATTATAATTGATGCTGGTTTTGTATATTTGTGATTGAAAGCGAGCTACACAATCCAGTAAATGACACCTCTAGGTTCCACGTTAACACATTATCAACATAGCAATGACAACTTTTCTTACTACCTTTCATGTTGATAATTATATACTGCTTAATTACTAAAACTAAATATTTTATTGTAAATTAACAATTTATGAATCTAACAGTGTAAGGATATTGTTACTCAATTTGTGTAATTGTAAACTAGAGTAGAACTGCGAACCATATCAGTTTAAGACATTTCAGCAAGTGAACAGCTCTCTTTTGTATCTGCTTTTATTTCATTTTTTTCAAACGTCGCCTGCATTCTATTCTAATGATTTATCATTGCCTGAAAAAATGATATTATTATCATCTACGCACCAACCAAAAACAATTCTTACCTGTAGCAGAAAAGAATAAAGAGAAGATATTGATCATCTTAACATACTTTAAAAAACAGATACCTTATGATCTCATCTTTATTTGAATAAAAGACCAATGAATTTAATTCAATTTTCATTTAAAACACAATAGACATCGATAAGAGTGACAATAGGTTTTTCACGGAAGATTATATAAATCTTACTTTTGTAGGTTGTTCGTGTGTATGTTACCGTAAAAATGTAAAATGATTACGACTAAACGACATTTTTAAGCATACAGTCATATGGAACGCCATAGCTGCCTCATGATATTATATTTCTTTTAATCTTGCCCAGAAAGCGTCTTATTATGTCAAATATAAGCGTTGTAATGCCAATGTAATGTGACGACTTGTCTAAACATTGCATTACTATGCGTAAAGTAGTCTTATCTCTTTAAAATGTGATGTTGACTTGTGTTAACATTGTTTAATTTTTTCCAACAGTAGTGTTATCATGTCAAAATGTCGTTTTGGTTTGTCTGAAATGTGTCATATTATGTCAACTAGTCGCGATATTTGGTCAAATTGTGGAGCTGTTTTGTCAAAGGACTGTCTGATCATTTGAAACAGTAATGTTCTCTTGTCGTAACTTGGTGTTGACTTGTAAAAGCACAGCTTTATTTTATCAAACTGCCATGGAATTTCGCCAAAATACGGTGTTTAAATGTCTCAACATTGTCTTATTGTGTCAAACAACTGTGTTAATTTGCTAACGTACAATACTGAGTTGTCTTTTTATATCAAATATTCGAATTATCTTGCCGAAATGGGGTGTTGACTGGGCTAAATCATGCCTTATTATGATAAACTGTATGCTATTTTGTCAAAAAGCGGTTTTGACTGGTTAAAACTCAGTCTTATAAAGTCAAAAAATTGTGGTATCTTGCCGAATGTGGTAATGACTTGTCTAAACTCTTTCTTAAAATGTAAAACAGAATTGTTATATTTTCGAAATTTGATGTTTTCTTGTAAAGCACAGAAACAGTCTTATTATGTCTAATAATTGTGTTAATTTGTTAAAATTTAGTTCCGTCTTGAGAAAGCGCTGTCTGATTTTTACGTCATAAACTGGCAAGTTAACGCCACTGTACTACATAATGATACTGTGTTTCAACAAGTAAACACCACATTTGAAAATGAAAAATGATACTTCGGCATAAAAGGACGATGTTTAGAAAAATTAACACTGAACCTTGACAAAATAAAATGACACTTTGACAAAACGTTAGTAATTTTAGAAAAGACATCACCACGTTTCGACAAGATGATATGACTATTTGACATAATAAGACAAATATAGACCAGTTGAATCTGCATTTGGACACAATTGCATGACAGTTTAACAAATTAAAATAGCGTTTTAACAGTGCATAACCATAATTTGTAAAGATACCATCATTATTTCACATAATAAAATGGTGTTTAGGCCGGTTAACATAAAGTTTGGATAAAATAGCATGGCGATCTGAGATAATAAGGAAGTGTTTAGACATGTCAATACCATCTTTCGACAGATCAACAATACTGTTTGACATAATAAAATAACTTTTACACAAACAAACAAAATTTATTGGCAAGTCAACATTAATATTTCACATAATAAGTATTTTATAGACATGATTACAACAGTTTAAGACAAGTAAACATGATGTTTTGGCACAATAAGACAGAATAACACCACCTCATACAAAGCAACATAACAGTTTGACAAAACAGGACAGCGCTCAGCCAGGTCAATATAACGGTTGAACAAGATATCACTACTAGCCGACATAATAATACATGAGTTTGACAAGTTGACACCAAGGTCCGACAAGATAACACTACTGTTTCACATAATAAGACAATTTCTAGACAAATTACCACCACAGTTGGACAAGACAGCATGCTATTTTGACATAAAAGACATTCTCTAAGCAAGATAACACCGAATTTGAACACAATGACATGGCAGTCTGACAAAATGTGACGGTGTTTAGACAAGTCAATACCACATTTGGACAAGACAAAACGACAGTATAACATAATACAATAGTGTCATAACATACCAGGATCTTATTTGGACAAGATGACACCAACTTCCGACAAGATAACACTACTGCTCCACATGATAAGACAATTTCAAGACAATTCAACACAACATTTTAACAAGTCTGTGTTCACACATATTGAAATCTTAATTCGAAAAAATGGCGTGCATGTTAGGCATAGTAAGACTTCCATTTGGCATGTTAACAGCGGATTTGCACATGATAACATGACGTTTTCAAATAATACGACAGTGTTTAGACAAGTCAGCACTACGTTTTGGCAAGAGAACATGAATATTTGACCTAACAAGACTTCGTTAAGACAGGTTCTCATAAAACGTTGGCAAGCCAACACTTCTATTATACATAATAAGATGCTTTTAGGGAAAAATAAAACGAAATGTAACAACATGAGGCAGCTATGGCGTTCCATAGAGTCATGTATTACTAAGTGTTAAACTCTTTTGACATAAAATATATATCAGACATTATGAATAACATTCAATTTGTCAAATATAAATGGTAAATAAATCAGTAAATACGTCCCTTTTTAAAATGTGTGAAGAAGAGTTCGGTTCAGGCAAAATTGTGAACAATGTTAGTTTAAGTGTATTGATCAGCGTTTTTCTATTATTTTTGCCTATATTCAAGTTCAATGTTGTTTTACACCAAACGACATGTACATGAACGCTTCAAAGTTATCTGAGGAATCGAATCATTCTAACCAAATATACAAAAGCCAATAAAGACAACAACAGGTACCAATAACAGTAGCCATTCAATTATAGAAACACTGAGTGCAAATTTGATAAAATTCTCGTCACAACATTCCTTGGCACCATCACATCCATCAGCTAAGTATGAATAATCCGAGAAGACCAAAATGCTCCCTTTATGAAAAAATAAACAACATTTGAAATGAAATTATAACTAAGAAAGTTAATCTACTTTGCAGATATCAAACATTAAATTATTGTTATTGTGTTATGAATTTATACCTTAATATTGAATAGTTTGTATCAAATGTAATGTTTAAGGCCCATTGTACAGAAATACTTTTTTTATTTTGAAATATTTTCAATATTGGTGTCACAGTTTCAAAATAGATACTTATTGGCCAATTATCTGAAACACACACACACATCTTTTTCGGCTACTTTTGTTTTTTCACAATAAGTACAATGAAAGTGATTAAGTATTTTGTATGGAAGTCAAAATTCTACTCTGTTTACATTTTGCTACGTTTATGACAAAAAATTTCACACTCAGCACTACTTTTTAAGGCGATGATAGGTATACAGCATATTTTAAAACAATAATTTAAACATAATAAAATTGTTGCCCTTCCACAGAAGCAAAAAATAATTGTTTTGAAGGCATAATTTAATAGTTTAATCTGACGTGTATGTTATCTTATTTGAAAAAAAAACCAAACAAATACAAAACACGACGCACCGACGATTATTCCAATGAGATGTTCAACTGCTGCACCGGCTATCCCCTTCTCTTGTATTTCAGTAGAGATTGATATGCATCCGATAATGATATCAGAGATAGTTTCGAAACTAGCAGATCCGCTCATATACCGTGGAATTGAAGGATTTGCCGGACAATCATTCCTGTAAACTATACCTGACAAAACAAAGTTAAGAGTTCTCATTACATTTGCATTAAAAACGTATTTGTCACGCAGTGTAAGTGTTTCTCTAAATAAATGATATGTATTATTAAAATATTATCCATACCTAAACAATCAGAAAACAATCATCAGTATCTTGAATTTTGAAACACATTAATTTATTCATTTACTACTATAACTCTAAACTAAGGTGATGTCAAATGTAGAAATGCATGAAGACACGTGAGATACATGAGAAGATATCCTGCCTCCCTATATCCCAAAAAAAGCAACTATGAATTGAATTCTGTAACTTCAACTAGTTTGATTTCAAACACGGAAATTACAAGTTCGATTATAAAGTGTATAAAGCTATATCTTTGATGAATCATGATTGCAAAAGTTTTGTTTACGTGATATATATTATGATCAGAATGTATACAAAATACCTAGAAAAGAAAGAAAATTACCTACCCATTTATTTACCTTGAGAGAAACTTGCCCCAAATAATCAAAAACCAAGTGAAAATAGTAGTGGAATATTTTGTTCCGGAACATTTTATTCTAATTTACGTAGTACTACAATAATCATGTGTGATAATAAACAAAGTCATTCTATGTTACAACGTTGCATCTTTAGTTCTTAATACACTCCTTAACTAGAAAAATCCAGAACAACTGTTAATATCAGGCACAAATTAATCAATTATGAATGTGAGTTTTGGATTATTGTTATCAAACATAATAAATCAAATCAGTTTAACGATTCATTTTGTGAGGTACACAACATTCATTGAAGTAAAAAAGCATGATGATATCTTATTTTTCGTTAAAGCTACTACTAATGTTTAAAAATTATATCTGATACTAAACATGTAAAATGTTTTCTGTCAATCGATAAATACATACCGACAACAAACTTTGCAAGTCCTAAAAGTAAAAATGTACCAATGCCGCCAACAACAGCTGAAAAAAAAACAATTAATGATTATCTTGTGAAATCATATAACATTATGCATGTACAGCGATAAAGGTTAATTAAATTTCAAATGGTATCACCAAATAATTGCAACTATGAAAGGTCCATAATCTCAGAGTTTTTAGTTTTGATGCCCTGTTATAGTCTCCGAAACGTTCATCGGCCCATTTTCTACTTTTTAGCAATTAACAATGTTATAATTGTTTAGATTTTTTGATGGAAGTCCAAATACAACTTTGTGTTACATTTTGCTATTTTTATGATAAATAATTTCCGATTCAACGCTTTTTTCTAAAGGTAGAAGTATCTTACATGCTCCAAAATTATTATTTCAGCAAATTAAAATAAAAACCATAATTGCCATAACTAACGAAGGAAAATGACTGTTTCTGAGGAATAATGTGCCTCTTAAGTGACATTATGTCCATCTTTGGTATATAGTGAGTGAACGGGTGAAAGTCAAAATATATATGAATTTTGCTATAATTCCTTCAATTCGCATGAACGATAAACAATTCACAAGGTCCAACGAAATTGCTTTAAAAAATCTATGGTAATTTACCTGAAACGTACAATTTTTAAACAGAGTGAGACAATCTTTACATATAAGACATACTACATTTTATCCTTAACATTCTTCAATATCAACTATTTGTCAATCACCGTTACAACACTTAATCTTTGAAATATTTGATTCAGCTCAACATGACATTGAGAATTTGAGCATAATGTCACTTTAACGTTAAGAATATTCATGAAACAATCTGTAACTTTTGAAATTATAGTTCGATAGACACCTTTTGGCAATCGTTATTAATTTCACCAAATTATTTTAACTGGATATGCGGTAGGATAATAATCCATATTGTCTCTATTACGTTATAAACATATGTTGGAAACTGCTTACCAATTATTACAAGATTTTCTCCAACACTTTTACCACTACCTCTTCCATTTCCCATTGTGTTATTGCTAATAACACCTGCTCGGAAATAGTTTTGACTCTGAAAAATGCTAATGTATGTAATATGTATAAAACTAGAATATATGTGCACGTAACCAACAGTAAGTAAAGTGAATTTTGTGATGTTGTCCATTAACTTTATTGCTCAAATCAATTTAACATATTCCAACAATAAATAAATAACTTAACAATCCAGGATATCTTACATTTAAAGCATAAGTATGAATATGATTTCTTTTATAAATCAATTGCACTCTCTTACTTAATAATATGTAAATGTTTTAGAAGGCGTAAATCCTACGTAATCAGATATTATCAATGACTTCAATTATACATGTTATATGTACAAGGAATATTGCCAAAATAACGAAATAATTAATCGAAAATGAATGATGTTATCACAATTGATTGCGTTTGTTTTTGCCCTTTACAACAATTTATTTTCCCAAATTGGACAATACTCTTAAAAGATAAAAATGCACGCAAATAAAGAACAAAAGACGGTTCTGTTACACTCTTCAGACATGCATGTGAATCTTGAAACATTGATAATTACATTAGATTTTTACATTGAGCACCTTTAAATTTATAAAAAGAAAAACGTAATTCATCTCAGTGATACTAGAGTTTCTTTAGGAAACACAATGATAAATGAGAATTTTA
This sequence comes from Ruditapes philippinarum, assembly GCF_026571515.1. Lineage (NCBI taxonomy): Eukaryota > Metazoa > Mollusca > Bivalvia > Venerida > Veneridae > Ruditapes > Ruditapes philippinarum. Next base: position 127,820 of record NW_026856463.1, read on the forward strand.
TTACTTTGTAATCGATTAAATTGAGTATTTTGCTATAATTGAAGGATTTTTCCCGATAATCTATTCCTTTTCCACGTAAAAAAAAATATTATCAAATACCTATTCTGAAGAATTAATGATAATGAACTATATTTCGCACGTAGCAAGGACATCATTTAAAATTAATAAAGAAAGTTTCTTTCGTACATTATCAGAAGAAACACAGTGCATGTCATAAGTATGTGTGTCGTTATTATAAAAACCAATTCAATTTGTGATGTAAGATTAACTTAAATAAGAGAACGCGTTCTAAATAAGTACTCGTCTTTTTTCTAAGAAAAATTGTTTTGAATTTTACACCGTAAACATGTACAAAGGAAAGGAGCAAATCCATGTTTGTTTCAATTTTAAAGACCAAAATGAGGATACCACATCTTATTTATTTTCTGGTTTTAAAAATGAAGATTGACAAATGAAACAAATACGGATTTAGTCGATGTTAGAAAAATAACTGATATCTGTCATTTGTAGATAATTGTTATCAAGACAAATGCCATTAGGTTCACCATATCATTAATGCACATCTGCGCTCGTTTTATTTATAATTAAAGCTGTCAGCAGCGGGACTTTTTAGAAAAAATATCGTCTGGTGCGAGTAATTCGGATTTATTTCAATACGATGTCATCAACCAATAAGAAAAAACGAAGTAACCATAACTGTAGAACGTTCTATCATATTCAAGATTTTACAGATGTTTATAGGTAAACAACTTTTTAAAAAGATTTTTCATAATTTATCATGGTTTATGTTTTATTAGTCTTGTGATCACAGCATGAATACATTTATATTCAAATAATTAACTTAGCATATAAAACATTTAAATTTTATCTGCGGTGGCCTACTGGTGTCTTCCTCTCAACACAGGGATCATGGGTTCGACCCTTAATCTGGTCAATTGTTTGTTCTCGGAACCGGACTCGAAAGTGATTAATATAAGTTGCAAGAACTTTTTTCGTAATCGAGCTAAAATAAATATGTTTCAACCAAATCGTACTTGCCGTATGTTTCGTTGCTATGTTTGTCGTATAAACTTCCTGTAACGGGTTTGTAAGAAATGTAATTGTGTATAAAAATTATGTATGTGTTTATTTTTGAAGGCAAGTAGGATATATCTTTTACAAATGTCAAATTTTAGTTTTTACCAACATCTTTCATTATTATATGATATAAATATAGCTGTTATCCCATTGGTACAAACAGTAGTCAACAAAACAACTTATAAAACCATTTCACTGTGTGTAGTATCATATTCATTCGCCGAATTAGATCTCTATGTTAAATACATTTGTTACAAAATGATTCCATTTGAAATTTTAATTTAAAACAATCGATTTCTAATTTTAATTGTTTTGTTAACTCAAAAGTGCATACGGTTCTTTATGAAAATAGCTCCAAAATAAGAATGATACTTAATAATTTAGAAATTTTCAATGAGTTTTCAAATAATGTTTTACGTACAAATCATGTATATTACTTTAAGGCCCAATACGCATTTAATTCAATCATTGTTCGTGATATTATTTAAAAACGGATTTTTCTCAACATGAATGTATTCATTTTACTACAGTGATAAATTCATATTACAGAGATAAAAAAATAACAAAAAGTCGGACATAAATACAATATATTTTACTTTTAAAGATGGAAAGCGAGTTATTTGTAAAACGTTTGTTACATTAAAGTCGTAACCTTTAGTCATTGTTTATATATCAACAGAGCCCAAAAACTATGTAGAATTTAGTTCATTGCTTTTTGAATGTAGGAATCGCTGAATTTATTACATGTTAAAATATTTAATAAGAGATGCAAATTTGTTTTGTTTTTTCTTAACTTAACACACATGAAGAACGACTTAGGGACGAGAATCTTTCCAAATAACACGGTGAAAGGGAATTTGACTGCTGCTTTTGAGCTGTATTAAATATGTATCAAATATGAGCTATTGAGCTTACAATTTATTTTAACACAAGTTGTTAAATGTCACACAATGATTACTTTCTCGTGATAAATGTTATTAAGATTCTTGATAACACCTTATCCGGGGAACTTAATACACTATTCTATATAATATTGCACTGTAAATAGATTATAATTATGTTACATTTAATGTGTTATGAGATATTAACAAACATATTACAAATACGGAAGCAGGTGTATTAGTAAGCCGAAAATACTGCAAAAGTGTAACTTTGATATAAGTATGGGTAGCTATAGAATGGAAAATATTTTCATAACACATTGAATGACTTCAAGAAAAACAAATACTGGCTTTTACTTAATGGAGTTGATAATTTTATAAGAAATTAAAAAAATACACATGTATTGTGTACAATAAATACTTCTAATGATAAAGCATAACAATAACATTCTATTAATATTAATTATATTTGATTGTATTTACATCTGTTTATATGTCTTATGAAAGTAAAATATTGTTAAAGCTAATTGAATAATTATTTTACAATGAAACTTCAGGTAGATAAATTTAAACGCTTTATTGGATTCATTCCTGAAATTCTAAATACAACAAAATGTGGTAAGGAGGATAATCCGGCACTTTTGCTCTTTGGTGTTTAAGCTAAATGTTTATAGAACGATGGCATAATATTATAATGATTAAAATCGGATCACATCTTTCACCTACTGCGACAGGTTAACTGATGAATAATATTGTAATCATATTTTGCAATATTCACAACTAAAACATATTATTATTTCTAATTATTTCATTATAGCTGTTAAAATAACTGTAATTTTTAAATATATGTTGCTACATATATTCATTCCGTTTGATAATTTCGAAGGACATTGATAATGATTCGTATCCGTTGAAATTACACATAAATCACGTTCTTAGAATCACATTCCTTACACGTCGTATCAAACACGTTCATTATTTCTTAAAAGAAAACTAATTTACGACAATCAACAATCGGACAGAAACAGCAAGCATTTCGCATTTTTATGTTGTTGGTTGAGACAAAGTTTTAAATCGATGCTAAGTAGTTATAATGAATTGATATAAAATGGTTTAACATAAAGTAGGGACATACGACAATAAGTGTACGATGAACAATGCACTGATATTTACCTTTCTATGGTACTAACAAGTGATAATCTTAATCTTTGCAAATTATATAAGTGATTACGGGCGTTAAAGTATGAAGCTTTTTTATATCTAAAAGTAAAGCATTTCAGTTAAAAGTAGAATGAACGAACGAACGAACGAACGAGTGAACGAAAGAGAATGATGCATTGAAACAAAAACACTCGCTGAAGGAGACTAAAGCAAATCAAGTGTCTTTGTCAAGAGCAACTATCGGTAACAAGCTAATAATATAATTTACCCCTAACGTAGTATATAAATAAAATATGATACATATTGACACGGTAACTATCTTCGACAAGATATCTAAAATACATATTTATCTTTTCCGACACAATCTAGTACACTAACACTCACCGCTTGGTCCAGACAAATATTTATTGTAATACAAGTTACTGTAACAGCAAGAGACTTTTCTTCAATGGTACGGGGCATCCGCGGCCAAGTTGTTAAGGTTTCTGACTTAAAACCACTTGCCACTTACTTCTGTAGATTCGAATAACGCCAGGGACTTTCAATTTTGTTTGTGTGAGTATGCTATCCGGCTTGCCAACGTAACGCCAAAGGTTCTACTCAGGTGCCAAATCGTGATTAGTTATTCCCTAAAATAATGCACTGAGGCAAGCCGGTATCTTTCTCCACCAGTAAAGTTTACTGTGTTAGTGCGACGTAAAACCAGGCAAAATATCTTCAAAAGGTAAATGTTCTAAAAAAAAACTAAAGTAAACATTCATTTCCAGATTTTGATCAGAGTATTGTAAATGACACGTTTCCGTCATATTAAATATTTATCTCGACATCTCTTTTACAATTTAGTATGTCTTGAAGCAAATCTTGACCTGGAGAAGCTGACAATCATTTATTATCGTTTTCTTTAACGACCTAAGGTTATAAAAGAAACATTTTTATTATACGTTTGTTATGCTACAGAAAGACCATAGTGACAAGTGCCTTCTTTACGGAATATAGGCAATATTGTTCTTAAAATGCCATTACTTTTTAAAGAAAACATGTATTTGAGTATTACTGGTATTTTTACATTTTACAGAAAGTTCTTAAGCAATAAATATCCTATTCGTAACTCTAGTTGGAAACTCTTGTGCTACCGCCACTCATGAAATATTTATTTTCATACCAATTGATTAAAATAAATCCTGTATTTATAGAAATAAAACTTGAATATCCTCTATATATCAACCGATTGATATCTACTTTTATTTTAACGATTCATTGTACTCATATAGTTGCGTGCATATAAATGTAATTCAGAATTTGTATTCGACTTGAAACTGGCAAAATTAGTGTTATTTGTCATATGTTTGCCATAACTTAACTTATGAATGTCTTCGGTAAAGAGGAGTTGAATTTTATGTAATATTCGTTTTCTTTGTGTTGAATCTTCCTAGAAATTAATACAAGCTGTAATGATTTTTATTTGGGTTTCTTTATAAATATTTACATATAACTTTATACTTCTAACGGTCATTTGACTTAAAATATTAAATGTTTCAAAACTTATGCGATTAAAACTCACACTTGCTTGTTCTTGTTCATTAATTACGTGTTTTAACAACGAATTTAACACATTAATTTGTGGTCCTATATCGGCGGTCTGTCAACCTCTCCAGCTTTCCCAATGACCTGATATTACAAATATGAGTTAGCCTTAGAAAAACACGTTATAAAATGACATTACACAGTTATTTCTTTCTGTGAAATGTATAGAGGTAAACATTATTAAATATTCTTGAAAACATTCTTTCCTGGAACTTAATAATATTTTATATGATACTGCACCGTAAATAGATTATTATCATGTAACATTTAATGTGATATGAAATATTAATAAGAATATTGCAGAAACGGAAGTAGATGCATTTGTAAGCTGTAAATATTGTTTTTCCTATTACGTTTGATGTATTGATAGCTAAAATGTGGCACATATCTTTATAGCATATTAAATGACTTCGAAACATATTACCAAAAGATTTCAGATAATGGAGTTGATAATTTAATACTGTATTTAGAAATGGAGAACAATAAATATTTCGAATATTTAGGCATAAAGAGAGCTGTGTGGTAGAATAGCAACAATAACTTAGAAGATATAAATAAATAGAAAGTAACAGGTCACGATAATCTTCTTTGACAAGCTATGTAATTACACATTTAACTGTTTCCAGAAATACGTTGGTATTGGAATGTTGACCGATTCAAAATAAATGACAAAGGAATACAAGTTATTGTAACAAACAAAGTGATAATTTTAAGGTATCGGAGTGTTTATGGTTAACATCTATTGCTCCTAGTCGATGCTGGTATCGTATCACATCAGTGACATTTTTATGTAAAGAAGCTATCCAGCTAAGCAATCCAGCTAACATATAGATCGTCGTTGGTACAACTCAGGTGTCCGTTCGTGTCTGAAGTAACGTACTAAAGGATCCCTGAGATACTCCCTCTACCAGTTTGCTTGAAAGTCGTCATTTGGCTTTGTGTTGGTGCGACGTAAACCAAACCGAAAGTAAATAATTGCGAGGGAAATGTTCGAAACTATAAACTGATGGAAACATGTGAAGCATTTAATACTAGACATTTATCAGCTACATTATTGTTAATGTTACGATTGTTACATATTCTTAGGCACCTCTACTATACAATTGGGTATTTCTCGATGCAATGGTATCGACAAATACTAACAAATGAGGGGCGTCCGTGGCCGAGTGGTTAAGGTCGTTGACTTCGAATCACTTGCCCCTCACCGCTGTGGGTTCGAATCCTGACAGGGACTTTGGATTCTTTCATGTGAGGAAGCTATCCAGCTAGCTTACGGAACGTCGGTGGTTCTACTCAGGTGCCCGTTCGTGCCTGAAATAATGCACTGAAGGGCACCTGAGGTCTTCCTCCACCAGTAGAGCTGGAACGTCGCGATATGACCTATACTGTGTCGATGTGACGTAAAACCCAAAACAAACAAAACAAACAAACTAACAAATGAGTACTGAATAATTTTAAACAACCAAAGTATGGAAATTGTCATAAAGCTTTATACATACCAAAGTAGGAAAGAACAACTAAAACGGCAAAGTTAAAAATGTTACAGGCTCGATATGACTGAGTCTTTTTATGAACGGACCAGAAAAATGCAAGCTATTGTCAAAGCCCTTAGCACTGGCCTAAGCAGAATTCAACATTTAAACGATGCATATCATGGCACCTTAAATGTATTACGTTCGTGGCTCTCCAGAAAAAAAAAGCGGCGTATCGTCCTACATTTTACAGCTTCCTCACGGCCAGAAAAGTACATACGATGACCTACCTTACGATACGTCGGTGTTAATTCTCAGGTATGATGGCTAATTAGGAACACTTTTGTGCGTCATATTGTCGCTATCGACAGTACGACAAAGTGCGCGTTGTCGCACTGTCATCTTGTCGTCCTGTCTTTTACGATTCACCACAAACGGCGAGTTGTCGTGCGGCGTGTTATCGCGTTGTCACATTGTTGCTCGGCTCAAATCGAAGTATTAGCTCTTTGTAGATATATAAGTCAAGCGACAGGGTGACATCGCAACAACGAGCCGCAAGACAACGCCCCGTTTGGCGTGCATCGTTAGCGACAAGACGAAAGGCGATAACGATAAAGGTTGTGTTGTCGCTATCGACAACGCAACGCGCAAAGTGTTCAAAATCAGCTACCAAAGTCAGGTGCTCGTTCGTGTCTAGAATATTGTACGGAGGAGCAGCATATTAGCCCGACCTCAACAAGTAAAGCTGGAAAGTCCATATATACCGTGTTGTTGTAACGATACTCCCCCACCCCTTGCATAAAGCAAAAGAAAAATAAATTGAAAAAGTCATGCCAAACTTGTACAACACAGCAAAGATGTGTAGAACCAATGCTGATTGCAAATCTTTTGGATTTGTATTTTTATAATCTGGCTCTAACCAGTCATTAAGAGATTTGAAGAATTCATTTTGTCGCTTTTGATGCCACAAGGTAAAACATACACATAATGTCAATGTCGGACAACTTCCTGACTGCTCTATAAAGTCTATACCCTATATCCTATCACCATACAAAACTTATCGTTATGCTCCTTGAAGGACTTTTTTTTTATAGAAAATGCAAAGAACTGTCCCTTGCTTTCTTACAGGAAATACATATCATAGGAACATAATTTACAAATTATGTTTCTGCACATTTTGTGACTGGACAGGCAAGATACGAATTACATTAATAGCAATCATGTAAATAAATGTTATGAAACTTAATACATTATAAACATACGAAGGTTTTTAAAGGTTTAGTAAATATAACATTAATAATACTTTTTTCTTGATTGTTTACACTCATTTATTTCATTTGTTTAATTTAAGCGCATCAAAATCATAATCATACACTAAATTAATGTTAAAGACTTTAAACAAAATACAAAATATGAAATTTTATATAATTGCTTTAAATTGTAACGTGCTATATCATAATAACGCACTTATGGGATCCGTGTAATAATGTATTTCCAATTGTCCAGCGTTTAAACATCATGATTGTTGTGTTATATTTCGATTTTACCTTAATAGGGCAATTAAAAATAGCAATAATATTGGAAGTATTAACAGTAGCCATTCAATTATAGAAACGCCGAGTGCAAATTTGATAAAATTCTCGTCACAGCATTCCTTGGCACCATCACATCCTCCAGCTAGGTATGAATAATCCGAGAAGACATATATACTACCTGCAACAATTGAAAGGGAAACAATTTTTAAAAGAATCTTTGTTGCAACAAATTTTAGTTTATAAAAAAACAATGATACATTGTAATATAATCAAAAAACGTGTATGTATATGGAATAATTAAGTAGAAACCAGAAAGCGTTTTTAGACACTTTCACCTTTATAGCTATAATCTAACATTATTGTTGTTAATTGGTACGAATAACATTTTTTTGCAATAATAAATAAATATATGAGGTTGGTAGCTTAATCGATAAATAGAAACATATCGCCATTCGGTTATAAGATAAAAGAATATTTGTTATACATGTATTTGTAATATATATATATTTGCTAAGATCATTTAATTGGTCACAAATAGCTGAGTAAGCTAGAATGCAAAAAAAAAAAGAAATTGTTTAAGGTTGCTGAATTTACTAGGTATGGGCTTCAATGTTTTAAAACATATAGTTACCATGAAAATCTCTTTGGGTATATATGTGTGCAAAAATTAAAAGAAAAAGAAAAGAAATGACGATAAATATCAACAAGGCAAGGCGACGTTTACAGACCGCAGCCCCCGATACAATCCAGCCACACCAGTTATTCTATGAAAGGGGACGGTCACAAACAACGCCAGAAAATCCCTTCAGGATGAAATATAACAACATTAACTGTATAGAAAGAAATATGCTTTCGGCAACCGCACGACACAAATAACACACTTGTCATCATTAAAAAATGGGGGACTAGACGAAATGGAAATTTAAAATGGGAACATATCCTATTTGAAGGTAATTATGAAGTATTCGAGACGTAATACTGGATCGACCCAGCTAGATAAAGTTAAAACAGAAGGCACCAAAAATACAACCAAACAACAATAATGTCATGCTGAACATTTTCAATGATAAGGTACTTTTAACTGTGATTGAATGCAAGGGGCGACTTTTTACCGATTCTCTTTGAAGCATCATGATGTAGTCTACAAATATTTTAGAAATCATTTTCCTAAACATGAAATATTTGTCGTCCCAGGAATCCCTTCGTTTACACAGATTTATATTTTAATCATTGCCTGTGACACCCCATGTTCTACAGCACATATATATGGAGCTTTCATCTAACGAGTTTTGCAACGATGTGTGCTGTAAATTAATATACCAAACAGGGTAATAAAGTTTGCAATATACCCCTTGTAATTATTTTCGAAAATTATATTATGCTATTTAAAGTAATTACGTTTTCATATACACATGCACACGTTTCATTGTAGACGTTTTATTTTTGTATTATAATATTATAACGTTTCTTTCACGCGCCAAATAACTATTAACGTAGACGTCTGTTTTGTACGCTTACGTCATTTCCTTTATGTATCAACTGACGACTGACGAAGCGAAACATGCATTGACATTTAAATTTGTGTTGGTTTTCTATCAATTTGTCCAATATACCCATTATTGTGCGTTGTTTTTTTTTTTTTGTTTTTTTTTTTTTTGTTTCAACGTACATATACAGAGTTTAAATACAATATCTAATACAGGTATATGTAATGTAGGCTCTTGATATGAGACCTTTGTAAAAATAACATTTTGGAAACATTTTTCTTCTAACATAATGTGTGAAAATATACATTAATATATATTGTCTTTCCAGGTGCTTAGATTTTCATTAATTGTCATTGAAAAACTGTTCTTTAGATGAGTATATAATTCATGATTAATAAAAATACATGATCTGGTTTAGGGTAAAGGAATTAAGCTCGACATTCCTATTAAAATGTAATGAATCATGGTATTTTCCCCGCCCTTTAGGAACCATAAGCCGAATGTTGAAAAAAATACAAAAAGATAAAAAAAAATATATTATTTTTTAAATTATGTCTGTAAGAATATTAACATTCACCAACCTATCACTATTCCAATAAAGTGTTCAATAACCAGAGCAATAATCGCTCCCACGTCTCTTGTAATCGCTCCCTCACAAACAATTGCAAGATTTTTAACGCATCCAATTATTACATCAATAATAGTTTTGGAACCACCGGCTCCTGTCATGAATCTTGGAATTGTGGCATTTGCCGGGCAATCATTCCAGTAAACTAAACCTAAATTATAAAGTATGTTATACAGTAAATGACGTGTGTCTAAACCATGTGTAAACAGATGTTACAAGTTAGAGTCCAGCGGTCTACCCAACTTATTCTTGTTTCGTGAACACTACTGAGTCATATATTTAGTTTAGTATATATGTACTCAGTTTTATTTATCCTTTTGATTAGAAAAAAGAAAAACAGTAACATACTATCAGACACATATATAGTATCTAATCTGAAAACTAAAGTAACACGCGCATACCAATTTTTTTTATTAAAAAAGATATATAACCAGGAATATAATAAATTTACTTTCAAACAAAATAAAGTTGTATTATTTTTCCAAATGTTTGAAACTACATTGTAATAATGATGAACAAGAAGTGCATTATGCTCATTATATGGCTAGTATAATATATAAAAACTGCCTAAAAAAGATGTATCCACTCCTTCTATCACTTCAACGCTACAGATAGTTGTATTGTCAGCTTACCCTAAGGTTCACGGAGCAAGCCTCTTTAAATACAATAGATCACAGTTCAGCCAGCACACTTTTGTTTGACTTTAAGCAGTTTGCAAGTACTAGTGCCTTAAATTTCCCAAGAAACTGTTAACTTCTGTACATTCGAGAGCAGAGGTACAGTCCGAATGACCGTAGAAAGGATTTATGATCATTTACAACGAAAGAGACCTGCACCGCCTTAGGGAATCGAACCCGGGTCGCTCGATTCACAGTCCAACGCTTTACCTACTGAGAGCGAACCGGACGGTTTTGAAAGGTACATATACGTTCTGAAGGATATGTATAGGATTTTCCTTTCGTAACTAACCATTTTCAATTAGATGGGAAACATATCACTTTCAGTAGACTTTTCCAAACTATTTGTTCTACAATTAACGATTTAAACAGCTCAAACGTAGCGACCTAGGAAAGCCAGTTGTTTTTGGGCGTTTCTTTATAAGCATCTTACCAACTTAGTCATTTACCTACTTTTTGCAGACAAGCGTGGCGTTAAGTCAGATAGACGTTGTGTTTAAATGAATGGATAGGTTCACACTAGTCATTGTAGGACAAAGACAAATGAAATTTAAGACATACCAATAATAAACTGTGTAAATCCCAAAAGGATAAATACAACGATACAACCCAATGTAACTGAAACATAAGGCAGATTAAAACAAAAAAATTGTTTCATGACATATTCTGATGAATACATTTTCATCTAACTGCAAAATTATTCAGAGAATGTGAAATAACTTTTTCAAATTAGTAAATACATATTTGCAAGCAACTAAAATGCGAAGAAACAATCATCCGTCACATGCTTATTCTAATAAAGGTTTTCTGTATGTAGACCAGAAATAGTAATGCATATGTTATTTAATCTAAAACGAACAAACAAACAAACAAAAAACTTTTTTGCTCACATCCATTGAAAAGCCCGTCCTTATCACATCCATCTTCACATCTTCCGCATGCCATCTCACACAAAGAATTTTTTTCAACTGCTTAAAAAATTCCATGGGTGTTTAACAATTCTTTCCAATTGTTAAAAATATTTTTTAAAGTAAAAATTATATATTAAATTTATATAAAATTCTAAATGAAACACAAATCGTGTACGTATATTTAAAAGATTATCAAATGAAGTATTAGCTTATTGTTGCAAGTATTTATAATAGTGAAATTTGAACATTACCCTTGATAAATAAACATCGACATAAAAATCATTATAATTATTTTTGAAGAACATCTTTAAATGCAACTCAAAGCGAGAAACCCACATAAGCTTGTTATGTATCAGATTTTATAAGATGATCTTATTCCTACGTCTAGTTATCAAACGAAAACTATTTATTTACTTCAGTGACAGTGACTATAAACCTATGACCGTATGTAGCATTCCCAGTATTAAATCCACACAACCTGGTAAATACAAAGATTGATAACATCTCATTTTAACTCTAAATATTAAGCAAAATCCATGCTTTGTAACAATAAATGTACATTTTTTTGATCGAAAGTCATTTGTGTAAGTTAAGCAAAGGTTACGCAAAATATTATTTTCGGATATCATGCACATTTTGCTAGGAAAGATTTATAAATCAGTATCCTGGGCAATATTTTGTAATTTTTAGAACAATTATTTATTCATTTTTTAATGTTTTTTTTTTCGTCTAATTAACAAAAACCTGGAATCTTAGACCTGCGAATTAGAAACAGTGTAACATTTAACAAACATACAAATTACTATAACACATTCAAAACCATATAATACTCACTAAAATAAGATATACTATCCTACAATATCACATACGCTACTTTAAAGGTTTAAAAATGTTTGATACCCCGACAATCTTAAATGTCCGATTTTCAAATGTCATCTTAAAGCATATCTTCGATGATTATTCATGTACGATAGTTTAGAGTGGCTTTTGGTATTGATTACAAACAAACACGTACATACATGTATAGGTATTTCCCTCTCAACTTTCTAGATAAATGTCTTACCTATAGAAATATATGACCACCTGTATGCGCACTCGTTAACAAGATTTATTTACTCAGTAAAAAAAAACTTGTTATCTAAAAAATATAGATTTACGTCAAACACAACAGGATAGGTCATGTAATCTGCAGACAGACATGAGAAAATGTCATTTAAAACGTGATTTAATTGAAGGCAGCATAAACTTGTCATAAAACTAGGGTGATATATTGGATTGATTAAACTGATAAAGCTTATCAATAAGTTGATTATCAATATTGTTTTAATCCACATTTGTTGTTTTTTTTTTAAATAAGTTAATATGTAATGTCTTTAAATTTCAAACGAGTTATTTTTATTTTTTTATTTAAATTTAAAATCGTTATATTCCTGTCATTGAGAGTACATAACAAAAAAAACTTGTATTAATTTTCCAAACACAGAATGGGAGAAATAAACAAGAAGTAGTAAATATAAACAAATCCGTGATGCTATATGTAAAACACTTTCATGCTTGTCCTTTTATCTGATTTATTTACTTATTTAAACAGTTAATCTTAAGATATATACGAAAGCCTAAGTCGAATGAAATTGTCGGTCAAATAATGTGCAGACAAACCTGTAAAATTGCATAAATTGAAAATATAAATTGATTTAAAGATAGTTTAGTGTCCAGGAAGTAATATGAAACATTTGTTAAATAATCAGCACCATAAAATCCAGTTTTGAATTAAATATGTTGTTAATCAAGCTGACAATTCTAAACAATATTTAAAGATTCATATATGCCGAGAACTTTCTTAATCGCTGTTTTCATTACACCAATTAGTCGATCCCACATTCCACCATACCAAGGTGCGCTTTGGAATGAACTGCCAGTGTGTTCCTCTTTGTGTAAGGGCAGTATGAAGATTTTGCGAATTATAGAGTCGCCGGATTTGATTGGCTGCTGCATGAAAGGTGGTACCATTATCAGATATCATCAGTCTTGGTAATGGTCGTCTGCTGATGAATCGTCTGAAGGCTAACAAAAGATTCTTCTGTAAGGTCTGGAACTATTTCTAGGTGAACAGCACGGGTTTTGGCACACGTGAATAGACATATGTATACCTTCTGCTTGCTTTTCTTTAATGTAAAGTGCCCCTGTGAAATCGACACCTGTTACGGAGAAGGGTGGTTCGACGATTACTCTGGAAACCGGAAGTGTAGGAGGATCTGGGGCGGTATAGGGTCTTCCTGTAACTTTTCTGCAAATGACACATCTTCGGAGAACACTTTTCACGTGCTGTCTGATTGACGGTATCCAGTATTTCTGGCGTAAATGGGTAACAGTATGGGCGACACCTGCATGTAACTGATTGTAATGAGCGTCTTCTATTATCAGTCTGGTGACATGACTTTTTGGGGACATAAGGAACGGGAATCTTGTTGTCTCTGGCAACTGTGCGTTATGTATTCTTCCGCCACAACGAATACAACCGTCCTTGTCTAAATAAAAGTCTTAGCTGTCGAATTATTGGACTGCGTTTTTTCTGGGATTTAAGATCTTGAATTACGTCTGGGAAATATTGTTGTTGGCAAGTTTCAATCAGTTTTCCTTCTGCTAATCTCAGCTCTTCTGTAGATAATGGACCACTTTGGCGATAATTATACGTCACTCTGCAGTTTTTAATGAAACGTATAACGTATGTCGTAAACACGTAATAACTTATGAAAGCTGCTATATCTGTTTAACTCTAGAATTTGACGTAAACCAGAGTTACCTCTCTTGTCAGATACAATTTCTTCCTCTGAATTATGTTCCGTCAACGTAGTGAAAGTGATTGCCCTGGTTTGTTCCAAAGTAGGCCATTTATTGTTGTGAATTAACCAAGTAGGTCCATTTTTCCATAATGTGCTTGATTGTAACTGGGTCCCCGTTAGACCTCTGGTTTGTAAATCAGCGGGATTTTGATCTGTTGGACAATATCGCCATTCAATATCGGGGGTAAGTTTCTTGATTTCTTCGACTCTGTTCAAAATGAAGCGTTTAAGTGTTTTTGTAGATTTCAGCCAACTTAACACTATTTGACTGTCGGACCAACATGTGATTTTTTTGCACGTGAATGCATTTGACACGTGGTGGGTTACACGTGCACCGATGAGTGCTGCCATCAGTTCTAGTCTGGGTAAAGTTATCTCTTTGACAGGTGCGACTCTATTCTTTGCAAATACAAGGTTAGATGTATGACCGGAAGTTAGATATGCTACAGCTTCATAAGCACGTGCAATTTCATCAACAAACACGTGTAAATTAAAATCGGCGGAATTTGCTGTATTTTCAGTGGTGGGAAAATATGGTCTCTGGAACTTTGTCTGAATTACGCTGTTCAGGTCGATGCTCAAATCAGCCCAGGTGTTAACGATATCAACCGGAAGTGGTGTGTCCCAATCAAATTTCTTCTTCCATAGGTCTTGAACTAGTAATTTGGCGCGTACAGTTACTGGGCTAAGCAATCCCAGAGGGTCATATAATTTTGAAGTCTGTTTGAGAATAGAACGTTTGGTTGTTCTCTCAGAGTTTACTATCGTGCGCTGTACAAACGACATCTCGTCATTATCCGGGTCCCATAACATTCCTAATACCTTGCCAACTTTATCCTTGTCCAAGACTTTTTCAGCTAGTGCGAGTTCACATAACTTACTGGAGTTTGAAGTCCACGATCGCAGATTGAATCCTGCTTCGGACATGAGAGCACGTGCGTACCGGAAATAGGTACGAAGATCCTGTTCTTGTTGAAAACTTTAAATTACATTGTCGACATAAAAGTCTCTGGTAATTATATTAGCGGCAGGGTTACTTGCATTCAGGGTCATGTGTTTCAGTAATGTAGCATTGAGAATAAATGGGAACATGTGGCTCCAAAAAGGACAACTCGAAATCTGTATGTCACAAGCTGGCTCTTGTGATCTGTAGGGTCTGATAACCATAGAAATCTGGTAGCATCTCTGTCATCTTCGTGTAGACCGACATGTAGAAAGGCTTTCTCTATGTCAGTTGATACTGCATATCTACCAAGCCGAAATCTTAACAGAAGGGTGGTTAGATCATTCAGCTCTGGAGGTGTGGATTCAAGGCAGTCGTTTAAACTTGGACTTCTTTCTGATTGGCGGCAACTACAGTCATAGACTATTCGTATGGGCGTTGTTGTGGAATTCTTTTCAACTCCATGATGTGGTATATAATGCACGCGTTTTGCTCTGGAACTTTCGTCTACTCTTTCAATGAAACCTCTATTTTCTTGTTCCTATATAATATCATTTTATGTCATCAACATTTGGGGCTTCTGACTTAGGCGTTTTATTGTACATTCTGTTCTTTTTCTTCGTAATGTTATAGTTTGAAGGGAGGGGTTGATGATTCTGTTTCCATGGCAACTTCGCTGTGTAATTTCCGCCTGAGAATGAAATACACGATTTCTGGTACTGTTGTAGATAAGAAGAGGCATCGGTATCTTCACAGTCTCCTTTTGAAACACCCATTGATTCTATATCCCAAAATCGAGTGAGTCTGTCGTTTCAGATACGTGGGTTGCTATGACTTCCATAACATTGGAAGGTGGATAACTACTCTCTACATGAAGTGGGCGATTTAAGAAGTAAACCAATCGGCGGAACTTTCAAGCAGTGGGTCCATCACCTCTTAATAATTTTGTCGCCAACTATCTGGCCAGTTAAAAAAATTAGCACCAATTAAATAGTGATATATCGAAGGTGGTATCCATGGTAACAGGGGAGCAAGTTTGAGTCCTTGTAGATAATTTTTCAAGTGTTTGATGGAGTTGCGATATACATTAATTGATGGGCTTTGGCTATCAGGGGAACAATTCAATACTCGGATTGGGTATTTTAACATTCCGTCGTCTTGCTACTAAATTTACAGTTGCCGTATTAAGAATGTTGAACGCTGTGCGCTGGGTCGCCGAAACGCTGATAAATGTATAATATCTGTTCCATCAATATTCAATTGAAGTTTATCGGCTAACTTTTGGGTGATAAAAGATCTTTGGGCTCCTTCGTCCATAAGAACATTTTGCTTCTGCATATCGTCCATCAGCACAAACAGGGGCTGTCGCAGTTTTTTAATAAAACATCTGACTGGTGGGTTTTTTGAAAATAATATAGTTGTATCACCGGCTTCAATATTAGTACTCCAGTTTCTATAACTTCCGGTTACGTCAGACTGTTGTGTTTCATGACTTCCTATGGCGGGCTTATTTGGGTAGTTCTGGGGAAATGTCGATTGGGAATGGCTGCATGTACTAGTATTGATGTTTACCATGACACTGGCGACACCGCGGCTTGGACGACATCCAGACACTTGGTGACCTTACTTGGGCAGTTAAAACACAAATGTTTTATCTTTATGATTTGAATGCGCGATTTAACATCACCTACTTTCTTACAGTCTCCCATATGTAATTTCATTACAGTAAACGCACTTTTTCTTTGAATGCTCAGTCCGGTATAATGACTTCCGGTTGTCTCTATTTCGTGCGGCGGTATAAAATGATGCTGTTGGTATGAATCTTTCCTGTTTAGTGTTCTGTGACTCTCCCGCTTCCATAATTTCAATCTCTCTGTTTAGTGATTTGCGTAAGTCTGGAAGCGCGTCCAACTTCCGATACCATGTTCCCTAGCTAAATGACGTCTGGTTTCCGGAGGTAGTCTTTCAAGGATTATTCGGATTAATAGATTGCCATATGTATCTTGTAGTTCACTTAATGATTCTAAACCCCGGATGTTTGTCTCAAGCATATCGTAAAATTGACGTAATTCTCGAATATCGTCTGCTGGTGTTGGTAACTTCAATAATGTCTGCATATATGCGGAGGGGTGATTTTTTTGTTTCTGTCCGTAGCGCTCTTTTAATAAACACAATGCCTGACTGTAGTTTGCATTCGTTAATGCGAACCCGTCAATAGTTCTTGCAGCATCACCCTCTAGCAATGACTTCAGGTAACTGAATTTCTGCACGTCTGTTAAACTGGGATTGTTGTGCACTGATGATTCAAATGAGTCCCAAAATGTCTGATACGTCAAGAGATCACCACTAAATGTCGGCATAGAAATTGTTGGCAACTTGTGATGAAATGAAATTAGACAGCCGGGTATGCGACAGGTTCTGTCTCTCATGTAGTCCATCTGCTCGCCGTGCATTGCTGAATGATGGTTTCTTTTCGTGACGGATATGGTTTGATAATTGTCTCTGTCTAACGTCTCTTACTGAATCTGATAAAACCTGGAATTTCTTATATTTCTGTAGTTCCCCGTTTTACCACGAATTGTTGTACATAGCCGGTTTCCCTTTCACCTCTACTGCTGGTATTTCCAGTATTTCAATCATTGTTTAAAAAATGCCTTGCACCAGTACTCGCCAAAGGAAAACATTTAATTTTTCCATTGTTTTATGAGAAGTTTGAAACATCTTCTATATTTAAATTTTCTCTAATTGCATCTTTCGAAATTTTCCTGCAAATTTCTGCAAATAGCTCTGTGGCCCTCTCTCACTGCTTTAGTTTATGAAAGATTCATGGCGGTTACCGGTTCACGGGCCCCATAAAAATGTAAGGGACGTGTTCGTGAGTAAAAAATAAAACGGGTTTTGGTAGGTTCGGTTCCCTTTTCTCAAAACCCCGAATGTTTCATACAAAAGGAAATGCGTTAAAGTTTAAAAAAATAAGAAAAAATTCGCGCAAAAGGGGACGTTACGTGAGTTTGCCGGGGCCCCAAAATTTTACAAAAAATTTAAACCCTTTACTTTAGTTTGTTAATCTTTTTTGCCAAAAACGGGCAAGAAAACTTCCCTTTACAACAAACGGTTTTTAAAGGAATTTTTATGAACATTTTTCTTTTTTGAAAAAACCCTTCAAAGCCTTTAAAAACTGATCGCTTACTCCCCCGTTCTGTGAAAAGACTTTTTGGGGATTTTAAAAATTTCCCTTTTAAATAATTAAATTTGGGTTTTAAATTTTAAGATAATAATTTTTTTATTTTGTTTAAAAAACGTTTTTAAAATGACAAAATAAAAATGAAAAAAAGCAAATTTTTTATTTAATTTTGGGTTTTCCCTTTTTTTTTTATTTTTTTAAAAATGATATTAACTACAAAAATCCAGTGATAAAATGGTGTTCATAAAAGCCTACAATGATTCCCAATATTACAATAGTCATGCTTTTGGTATTTCAATTTCATTTTCAAAGTAGATTATACTAAACATACGACCTATTAAGTACACATTATATTTTCAATATAGAATGGCATTTATAGACGTATGCTTTTAACATAAAACAAACTATTGCAATAACATTCTTAAAATACTACAAAAAAGAATATCATACAAATTCATTATTTGCTTTTAAGCAAATGAACTTCAAAGGTTAAAAAAGTTAAAAACATTGACATGTTATATTATATAAAAGATTGATCTTAAAGAGTTTTATCTGTTATTATACACCATGAATCACAAATATGCATAGTGTCTTCGATGAAAGTTGGAAATTTAAGAGAACATAATGTTCTTCTTATTATAACATACAATAGATGTGCACTTTAGCCTTTATCATATGAACCTAATGAAAAAGGTGTATGAAATTATAAATTTAATTAGATTCTATTATGATGATATTTATTGGCCCTTTCTTGTTTTGATCTAAAAACCATGTAAATAAAAATGACTGATATGCTAAATCTACCCTTTGTTATTATTTATGTTATTAGTTGTGTAGATTTTATCTTAGGTTCATTTACAACGACTTCGATACTTGTTCTTAAACTACCTTAATGCTATTATACATAATAATAATAATTTTGACAAATCAGATGAGATTAACTTATAATTTTACTTTTTAACTAAGAAAATCTTAGCATGGTCTTTATGCGCTATTCCAGATTGTGTTTATATAAACTTTTAAAGGAATAATAAATTTGTTCTCGAACTAAAAGAATACATTCGCATTTCCTTCTTTAAAAATATGTGAAGTAAAATGCACTTGGTACTTCCACGGCTACTAATGTCTATATATTCGAGCACATACCTTTGCAGCATTAAAGTATTAAACAAGTTAAATGTTGATGCTGCACATCAAAGACGCCGCTAAATGACGTGAACAGTCACAGGTAATGTACAAAATCAGCATTGAAAATCGTTCTCTATTACAGTTGAATATCCGAAGCACTATTCAATTTTTTCTCTATTTTCTTGATATGTGCTCATTGTTTAATAATTAAGTTGCATATGTTTGTGAAAAAGTAGAACCTAATGCATAATTTCGCAAAATAATGCAATGTCTGAAATTCTGAAATGTTTAAAGATTAAATCGTCTTGGTCGAAGCTAAATAAATTAGATAACAAGTAACATTGAAATGATTGAAACGGTTGTTTCTTCATATGGCACCAGTACTGGTTGGTTATAGGTAGCGGACTCGAACAGTGTTTTTTGTTCTAAGTATAACTACTACCCTAAAACGGCACTGTTCCCAATAGCAAATAGACATTAAAATTCCCAATTTCCAATGTTTCAATTCCCAAATGGCTGTTCAAAATTGCCACAAGGCCAAGTGATTTCTCTGAAATCATTTAAATCCAATATATTCATATAAATCACCACTCAATATTTCTACCTGGACAGTGGAAGCTGTTAGCTATCTTTATTCATGATGACTAATCTTATTTGTAGCTGAAAAATGCATGAAAAAAATCCCAATTTAAGTCAAAATAAAGCATTTTTCCCAATCAGTCTGGTACCGGCACCATTCCCAAAGTAGAGAAAAAACGCTGTCGAATGTGATTAATATGAGTTGAAAGATCATGTTTCGCAATCTAGTTTAAATAAATATGGTTACACCAAAGAATCGAGCTTACAACGGTCTTATCAGTCTTTAAAATTGATAACTTGGTACAAAAGGTACGGATATCGGGAAAATTTTATGATTTTACTGTCATCTAACATATAAGTGTTTCTTGTATGTTGCAGAAATTCAGTATTGTATGCTGATTTTGGTTTCTAATCAAATAATAAAATCAGTTCACAGAAATGTTAACCAAGAATATATGATTTAGTGCAACTGCCAGTGCTTCTTTTACATATTAATTTATATTTTCACAAAATCTGAAACTTTTTTGCACCCCACGAAAAGAATATGTTCATGTTATTTTTAGTAAATGTTTAACCTTGTTACTTTTCTTGGCAAAACGTCCAGTAACTATAAAAACAAAAGAAGGTTAGATGTGTTCAGCTCTAGAAATGTTTTTTAACTTTCATTCAAGCGTCAATACATGTACCTTCCATCACTATATTCGACTTCAAACAGCATTTCACTGCTCGTTTGACATTTTCTTGGCCTTATGTCATTTCTGTACATTTTGAGTGACAGTTCATGTAAATTCGTAGAAGAAGAACAAGTATAACACTATTCTAGTTTCTATTATATAAAGCAAGAGACGGCTTTTCTGTATCTATATTTTCAATACAACTGACCCAGTTTAAATATAAGTTGTGTATAGCATGAATATATATGTAACAGCAATGCGACTTTTACTTGGTAACAAATCGTGTGAAAATAAATACATGTGAAACATTCACTACCTATTAATGATCAGCTGCATTAATTGTAAATGTCACGTTCTCTTCAATAGAAAATAAAAGTAACTTATAAAATATATTTTGACCAATAGCTATTTCCTTAGGCAAAACTTGACATTATGGAATTTGCAGACAATAAGAAATGTCACATTCCGTATACGAGTTTTCTTAAATAAAGGACGACATTTTCATTTATTTGAAATGAGACTTGCCGAAAGGAATGTGACGGTGACAACTACATTTAAAGGAGTTAAAGAGAATATAGATATCTGTGTCATCTGACATTACTGTAGGATAGATATATACATTGACATAGAGCTTTTAGCAGGGATTGTAGTGGTTGTAATTCATATTACCGGTCATGCCCCGTATCACCGGCTGCGGAGCTTATACTAGCTGCCGTATTTTCTTTGCCTGATCAGTCATTATTCAAAACCAAATATAGTATATTTACACGAAAAAATGTTAACATTGACATATGTGCCCTCTACAATTATTCTAGAATGACTTAACATTTTGTTTGAATGCATACGCATGTGCAAGATTTATATTATATTTAAAAATAGTCTAAAGAGCTTAACGTTTCACATAATTATGACTAAAGGGGTATTACGTGTTCTTCTTTTAATTTAAAGTTCATGGGCATGATGTCTAATTCACTTATAGAAGCTCAACATTATAATCATTCAAGAGTGAAAATATCACTCAAGCAATACCCTGTAAAAGAAACTTGGGTAGATGGTTTTGAGCGTTTAATTCTAATTTTACAAGAGTCATTGTGGTATTTGAACGTTTTTTTATTCTGAGACTGCTTTAAAATCACGTTAAGTGGAAACAAAAATTTGTAATCAAACTTCACCCATAATCGTGAATTCATGAAAACAATTTTAGAAGTAGAAACAATTGTAATGTATTTACATACATTTTCCCAATAAATCTTAAATTTTACAAGCCACTACAGAAGCTTGAATGCATACTGATCGCAAAGCTTATAGTGGTTTATGTGTGCTTCGAGGTTGTAAGAAAAGTATCTCTATTTACTAGATAGGCAGGAAAAATCCAACACTTCCGGAAAAAATCATATCTTGATCATATTATCCATTGCATTATAATATATGTATTTTTTTTCATTATTGGAAACAATAGGACAATAAAAGATATAGGCTCTACCACCGTAATGTTATGCGAGTTTATAAACACATTAATGCGTTACATACATTCAAATTGATAATTCTAAGCGTGATTAACCAGGAGTTTAAGGAGAAAATTATGTGAGAACATATCATTGTTTCTGCATATTACAACAAATGTTTGTAATGCTAAGTACTCTATTGTGCCAAAAAAAAAAAAAACTACAAATAGTTACTTAACAATTTGAAAATGACTTTCCGTATAGTTATCTCGGTACATATTTGAGTGTTCTATAAATAAATATACTTCCTGACTTTCATATAATTTACGAATGTAATTTTAGTATTTTAGATCACCCTCGAAATATACTTTATTCATAATTAATGTTACTTTTATTACGTTTTCCTTTTGTTAATTGTACGAATTGTCATAATTTCAATTTACTCACTTGTGTATAATTACTATCACATTGGGCAATATATATGGCAATATGGTTCAACAGTTCAGAATTATTACAATATTCATTTCAAAAGACGTATTTAAAACATTTTCCCATAAATGTAAAATAGATATCTGACTACATTGTATATATTAATTTTGATCTTTAAAGATTTAAAACTAATACAATATGATTAATTGACATTGTTTTCTTGTTATGATATGTTAACGAGTAACAGAGGCATATAGTTGAACAAACTCATTTCATTAATAATATCCTTAAATTTGAAAAAGCCAATTTGATATTTTATAAATGATATCGTATAGTTACATAAGCATGATATATTGCGGTCTCTCAAGGTAACTCCGAAGTTGACAATAAACATAAATGGTAATGACTTCTGTCGTATTTTTGTTGATTATATTCATAATAAGTAAGTTTCGATAAATTGTCTTCAAGCTGACAAATTGAATGATTTCACGTCAAATTTGATCGCTGGTACAATTTGTTAATATGAGTAGGACATAGTCATTTAATGTATTTTGAAAAATATTTGGTTTACCTTACCTTTCAAAATTAGTTCATCATTCCTTTTTCACTTAATCTTGTTTTTGAAGTGTTGTATAAGATCGATGCGTACACTAATTGAGATATACTGATTGGTACGTGTAGAGATTCTTCCATGCTGAAAAATGATTTCCTTTCATTTATTTTTATAACACAAAATGACTGTAAAAATCCATGATAACTGGTTGCATACTTTAGATTGGTCCCCCTTTGTAAATAGAAACGTTTATAAAGTATAGTTTTGTTTTGTAGAGGCAATGTCTTGAGCAATCAATCATACAATTTTGAAAAACACACTCCCACATTCCCTAACAAAAATATAATTCTCTATAAACTGAAATATCGTTTTTAGCAAGACAAAAGTAATGTATGAGGCCCTTGGGTACAAACTACGCATCAGGCTTTTGCGGAAACTCGACTGTGTCTGAAATTTACGTTGCTTTGCATTATAATTGTTTATTTCAGGTTTTAAGAGAAAGAAAAAAGTTTGCTTTTACATAGATTATGTTATTATACTGAAGTCTCGAAGTTTATAGTTCCTAAATGTATGCTGTATGTGTGGTTTGATTTTACTGACTTTTTTAAATTTTCATCTTGTAATTTTATCTGACAATCGATATTGACTTCTCTAATAATGGATGCTGGAAAAGCCCTTTTAAAAGATTCCACATGTAAATATTTTAAAATAATTTTTGTGATTTTTAATTCTACCACGGACTATGTGTGTCTTTTAAAATAAATACCTGTTTGATGTTCTTGTATTACATTTTATTGACAAATATATTTGTAAGTTTAATTCAAACTTTGCTTTGAAATAATAAAAAAAACATATGTGGAAAATGTTTATTTGTTACTGTAACAGTGCTGATTAATTACATTTTTTATAATTATCACGTCCAGTGATTTTGGATTTAGAAAAGGAGAATGACTTAAAATATGTGACGAAGCTTATAAATTTCTTCTGTGAATCTAAGTTTCGTAATATTTTTCAAATCACATCGTCAAAAGTGTTTACATAATGTAACAAGAACACTTACGCAAGAACAAATAAATTGATTGATTTAACATAATATACCAACTGACATTTGTAAAGTCTTTAAGCACGCGATGGTGTTACAATAATTCATATTCATATTTTATATCAGTTTCTGAAATTTCATGTAGCTCTCGTTTCTTTATTGGATTTGCTGTTATATTCATGTCTGTTAGTCTTGCTATTTTTTTTTCAGTTTTGCATTAGCCTAATTGTATCGTCCTTTTATTCATTAACTTGCTACCTAGAATTATTCTTAAACATTGTTTTATGGGAACAAATCATCGTGAGACGAAGTGTTTTTCTCGACATAAAATTATTTGTGAACATAGGTCGTTCTGCAAAGGTTACTGAAAAAAAAATTGGTTTTATTGTTAAACTATTAAAAATATATCTGTTTTAACTCTAACAATATATATATAAATATGAACTGAACATTAAAAATCAGATATAATTACAAATGTGAATTAAATGGTATTTATTTGTTACTTAATATATTTTTTATTTTAGGCCCATGATTATAGATTTTAATATTTTCCTTAAAGTAGATATGATTAATGCATACTCAAAATTTTAAAAAAAACGTTTTACAAACACTGATCAAAAATCATGTCATTAATTGAAAATTAATTTATACAAAAAAAAAATAATAATGAACTTCCGTTTGACACTCTATTGTACCGGGTTTCATCAAACACGAAACACGCACTAACTCGGGAAAAAAATCAAACTTTTATTATTGGCTAACGCTAACAATTCTGCATAATAATAGCTAGTACTCTCAAATGATATTTCAATCACTGCATCTTTCAGTCAATCTACAGAATGATATACATTATGAAGCATTTATAAAAAGTATATATACAGCTGGCAGGAACATAGTCAAGTAAGTCATAATACCACCAAGAATGTTTTGCAGGTCAAAAATATTATTTGGTAACTCGGTGTTTACCTGAAGAGAAAACAAGATAGCGCGATTGTTAAACCTATATAATTGCTGATTGACTTTGTTCTTTTTTGTTGTAGCAAAAATATTTCATGTTCCAGAAGTTCCGTCATAGATCATTGAAAATAATATACATTAACATCAATTTCCATTGCTATGCTTTAACTTGCAACTTGTGCATTTACCTTTCCTGAAAAAGGTACATGTAATTTGCGTTTTACAAGGAACTAAACCAGTTTGTAGTTAGCAGGTTTGATTATGAAATTATCGAAATATTTCAAATTTTAAATCTTTGCTCAGAAATAGTAAGAAAAATATTATTACGTAATTAATAAAACGACAAAACTGCAATTCTACTAGAAAAAATTGATCTACATGGTTTTATGGCATGTATTTTACCGAGTTTCTTTTCCTTTCCTTTCGCCTGATATTTGGTATTAAAAAGGAAATTTAGGGATAAAACTTTTACTTACGCAATATTGAGCTATTACATACATTCAAGTTGATAAATCTCTTGCGTCGTTTACTTAGAATTTAAAGGTAAAATTTATGCGAAAACAAATCGATATATTAGTGTTCTTGCATTTTACATGTTTAACAAGAAATGTTTGTAATGCTTATTTCTGCATCGTGCCATACGAATTTAAAAATACTTACAATCTAAAAAAGAAAATAATTTCATTCATTTA